>NC_068987.1:58277337-58278021 GCF_001194135.2 Octopus bimaculoides | reverse complement strand
TCCCCCTCCTCCTCATCATCGTCATCATCATCCTACTCATCGTACTTGTAATGATGGAGTGATGATGAAGGGGATGAAGATGAGGATGAGGATGAGGATGATGATGATGATGAAGAAGAAGATGACAAAGATGATTATGATGGTGAGAGGTGGGTGAAGAAGAGTGAAGTGGCAGGGGGAGAGTGGACAGTGTAGGCGATTAGTAATAAGATTAACAAAATGTCGGAGAAGAGGAGTCAGAGATGCTGTTCCCTGATATTCGTAGTTAAACTGTTAACTATGATTGAGTTATATTTACGATGATGATTAATACGAAAACAACGAAGACGATGATGGAAATGATGATAATGACGGTGATGATAATGATGATGATGATGACGTTGATGATGATGATAATGACGACGACGACGGTGACAACCACGATGACGTTTGTCTCAAAGTGAGGAAGATGTTGATTATGCTAATATAAACAACGATAATACAATCTATAATGGCCGTCATTTGGACTGACCTGGAGTCTATCTCTAACAGCAACAACAACAGTGAGCCTATACTGTTGTCTCTACATGGTCATTTGCCCTGTAAGAACAACCAATCAAATCTCTTTCAAATGACACACTACTGAGAAGGATTCATTAGCTAATGTAGTGCTTCTTTATTTCATGAAATTGGCCATACGGCCTA
>NC_068987.1:58264234-58277004 GCF_001194135.2 Octopus bimaculoides | reverse complement strand
CTCCACAGACACGTGTACCCTTAACGCAGTTCTCGGGGAGATTCAGCGTGACACAGAGTGTGACAAGGCTGACCCTTTGAATTACAGGCACAACAGAAACAGGAAGTAAGAGTGACAGAAAGTTGTGGTTAAAGAGTACAGCAGGGTTCGCCACCATCCCCAATAAACACTCACAACGCCCGGTCTGGGAATCGAAACCGCGATCCTACGACCGCGAGTCCGCTGCCCTAACCACTGGGCCATTACGCCTCCACAGATATATTACAGTTCATAAGAAATTAAGGCAGAATTGTCACCCTTGTGGGTCTGCTGGCTCAGCACTGGCTTAGGGCTAATTCACAACAGCAACAGCAATAATGAAGACAGCAACATAAATAATGATAACAACTAGTAGGATAGATATCGTATTTTTATATCTTTAGATTAGAAGATAAATTTATCACTCCGAACAAGAAGCAAATGTAAATAAATAAATGAATAAATAAATAAATAAATAAATCTCAAAAGAAAAACCAGAAATGATATGGTTCTCCAGATCGATACCTGTTTTATAACCGGAACACTTTTAAGATGCTCTGAAACATGGCTTCGGATTCCACTACAAAAGCTTTTATGCTCATTACCGAAATAGTCTTGGAAAGTCGGCTGTGAAAGAATTATCGATTTTTTTTTTTGACTAAGCAAATGGCTAAATATAAAACAGTAACTGCGATTATGTCATGTTTAGCATATTACTGGTACTTTATTGATTAATATGTTACTGGGTACAGGTCGTGTCAAGACAAATCAAGGAGAGGTTGAAAGTATTCCATTAATGGTGTCTGTGGAGGCGCGTGGTTTAGTGGTTAGGGTGTTGGACTCATGATCTTAAGATTGTGGTTCCGATTCCTGAACCGGGCGACACGTTGTGTTCTTGAGCAAAATACTTCATTTCCCGTTGCTCCAGTCCACTCAGCTTGCAAAAATGAGTACTCCTGTGACGGACTGGAGTCTCGTTCAGGTGGGGAATATGTACGCCATGGAAATCGGGATCAGTAAAAGGAAACTCGAAAAGGAAACTTTACCTTTAGTACTGGTATCTACGCTGAGTACTCCAGATCACAAACAGGGACAGAATCACAAACCGAGAAGAGCCAATCCTGAGAAGAGCCAATCTGCGCAGCCTGCAGGAGATAGTGGCAGAGAGAGAAGAGAAAAACCTGCGGTCATGTTTTCCTACTACAAGAAGAACGAATACCCTAAGCAACTATACAACGGATACCACCAAAGGAACTGTAACGGACACCAGACATAACTAACGCACTGTATTCATAGCCTTAGATTGAGTTAGTTAGGAAGCAGCAGCAAGCTAAAAATAGATTGATAGCCCCAGTAGTGAAAACCTTAAAATGGCGCCCTTTTTGTAAATCAGCAGCAGGATTTCACCATAACTAAAAATAGATTGCCTACCTCGCCGCTGACTATAAATACAGCACAGGGAACAGTAGATAGGTAGTCCGAATTTGGTTTCTGACTCGCACGTTCGAACAGCGGTTTTAACTGCTATCAACTCAGCTGAGACATGCGAGTATCTTGGCTGAGTTGATAGAGGAGAGAGAGGGAGAGAGAGAGAGAGAGAGAGAGAGAGAGAGAGAGAGAGAGAGAGAGAGAGAGAGAGATGTAAGAGGACATGGCGTGTCACCTTCAAAGAAAATCTGAAGCAAATTAGCAACATTCGGGAAGATGCAGAGATTTTGCCCCAAACTGGTATCTTTGGGGACGTCTTGCTACCCGATGTACAGATCAACAGTACAGGGGTGGGAACGGCAAAGCCAAATGGTTAAGAAGTTTGCTTCGCAGTCATGAGATCTAAAGTTTCGAGTCAATTGTGTGGTACCTTACCCAAGTGTCTGTCAACAAAGGTTCGAGTCGCTCCAAGCATTGTGAGTAAAATTCGGTGAACGGAAACTGTTATGAAACCGGTGGTGTCGAACTGTAACTGTAATTAAAAGAGCCTGCCTTTTGACACACTTTGTTTTGTTGATTACCCCTGAGAACTGCGTTAAGGATTAGCGTATTTCTAGAATACTCAGTTACTTGCAAGTTAATTTGATGGGTACAATGTTGTAGGAGCATTTATCGTGGACATCGACGGAGATCCATTTACTGGTACTTATTTTTATTATAAATATGATAGTGATATTTAAGTGCCAACATATTCCAAGTATATTTTTTATCGGACAGTATATTACTGGTACGAAATTAACTGAGCCAGTTTTGTATGAATTTGAGACGTTACATGGTTCATATGTAGATCAGAGCAGATATAATTCGAACATCAATATAGAGAAAAAAATGATTTGCGTTGTTTATTCCGGCTGTCTGCGCTCTGAGTTCAACCCCGATGGGATTACTTTTACTTTTCGTCCTTTGGTAGTCGTTAAATAAAGTACCAGACCAACGCGGTGGAATAGCGGAATTGTTAGGATGCCGGGCAAGAATACCTTGTGCTATTTGTTCTGCCCAGTTTAACACACCTACAAGTTCTTTGGGTACCTTTAGCGAAGTTCACGCAATTGCAAATATTTGGGTCAGATTTCCGGTTAGTGGACAATTTCCTCTTTTCCTTCAACAGTCACTTATACCCTGCAAAAATAATAGAATATGGTCACCCTCCTTCCCTCAATGATTAAACAGTAAAGAATCAATTTAGTGAATATGCCAAATACTTTATTGTTACCATTCAGACAAAAGTCAAAGTTAGTCTCAGTTTAATCTGAATTTCGAACATGGTTGAATAATCCTTTGCCTGTCCAAAGCATTTTCATAAGTTTGTTCTGAACTTCGAAACGTCCATGCTTGTTTTCAGACTTAGTCTTTGTTTCATCCTTTCTGAGTAATATAAATCCCAAGTTACTCTGGTGGTTGAAAACAAGTGGGAATGTGTATCATATATGATGCATGGACGTATAGAGAATATGTCTCGTGTATATCATGGGATACACAGGACAAACAAAGGGCAAATGCTTCAATTCGGTTTTTAACAGTTACAACAGTACCACTTCCTTCCACAAGGATAGAGTATTGACTTGTTAGATAGATCCAAGGTTTTACAATAGGAATTTATGCTGTTCCATGTCTTTTTCAAAAATATCATCATAAGTGAAATGAATGAACTTCATTTAGGATGTAAAACTATCATAGTCTCCTTCTTTGCAGTCCTCGCTCAGAAATAGTAATTTTTTTCATCTCAAGAACTAAATCTCTATATTTCCAGGAGAATATACTTGGTTTTGGGAAGTTCATTTCATTCTTCTCATTCCAAGTATATCTGAAAGGAAACGGTTTGAATCAAGTAGAGAAATTGCGGCACTTACTTTATTTGCACAGAACATATTTTTTGTTGTAAAGTGTATAGCAAGAACCATGGAAAACACCATATATCCTTTTATTTTAATGTTTTAACTTGAAACTATCTTTGAAGGATAGAGTGCTTCTAGTATAAAGTTAAGTTTCGTATTCAAACCAACTGTTATTTCACTGGACAAACATGTAAAAGGTAAAGTAATATTTTATTCATAAAGGGGCACTAACAGCATATTTAAATAAACTGCCGTTCAATCAAAGACACAAAGTAGTATATTGATTTCTAACAAAGATAAATGGGCAGATATTTTGAGGGAGAGCGTAGTCATTTAAAGTCGAGCCAAGTATATTACTGATACTTGTTTTATCGACTTCCGGCAGGAGAAAAGCCAGGCTGATGTTAGTAGGACTGTAACTTAGAACTCAAACTGACTGTCAGCCCAAGGCCCTGAGAAGAGCCGTGGGCTGACAGTCGGTTCCGTGCTAGAGAAATCCTTAGCACACCATTGCTGGATGTAGACATATCTGCCCACGCTGGTCAGCTTTGATTTGAATAGTGTGTTCACGCACAGAACCAGAAAAAAGCCCGCATGACATCCCGTCGATGTTAATAAAAATTTCGCCAACCTATCGCTCTAGACTAACACTTTATCAATTCCTCCAACAGATTAAAGTTAAAATTGACTTTAGCAGAATTTGAACTCCGAAAGCCAAGACGACTACCGCAAGACATACTCTACGACTCACTTACGACTCTTACCACTTTGTTACCAAACAGACCATTCTTTGGAAATACAGCTATATCTCCTATAAGTCGTAAGTTCTAAAATACTAGATAAGTAGATTAAATAAAATCATAGGGATGCTGAAGTATCAATGGAGTTATATCTTAGTTTTTCAATTCTTTATTATTATTTCAATTCTTTATTATTCAGTTTATTTAGAGGATCTGTATCTTAATTTCCCATTATCTTTTATCCAATTTGTTAATTCTTTAATCTCGGTAATGTTCTGGAATAGACTTTAAGTTAAGAATGTTGTGTTTGATATTCTGATTAATATATTAATATCTTTTTGTTTATGTGCAACTTCTGTTTACTTATCTAAAGATTAAAATTTATTCCTGTTCTTTTCTTTCAAAACATACTGACATATATAAGATTTTTTGTAGTGAACTCATTATTTTAATACAAATATAATAATTTATCTGTTGGTTTATCTGTCTAGTTTTAGAATGATATTGAGTTGAACTTTCAATTTTCAAAGACTTTATCAAATATCGGCTCGTGATCATTCGTGTATTTAGAAAAGTAACTAAATATCTCAGTGCCAATCTTAAAAAGTTGGGTTTCTCAAAATCAGAAGGTAACTGGTTGACTAGGAAATTATAATTACAAGCTGTTAAGGGAACTGTGAAGAAATGTAAAACGGTCCATAAATCTAATATGTAGTGCGTACAAATGGCTATAGTCGTACAAACGTATGCTTACACGCACATATAGAAATAAAAATACATAGACCCACGCATTGTATACATGCTGTGGACATGTATGCATGCATGCACATACATACATGCATTCATTCACAGATACACGCACACACGATGATTACTTGATCTTACCCCATTATTCAGGGATCTCTCTAATTGTTCAATGTCATACGCCCATGTGCTGTAAGTTGATTCTTAAGACTGGTTGATAATTTACAAAGTCGAAACTAAACCCCACAGACGAAACACGGCATATTTACAGAAATGATTGGAAAGTCCGTGGGATAAAATTCCTGTGTAGATGTCTTCGTAGCCCAGGTTTGGATTTGTTTACTTTGTTACGAGCAACTCAGCTTGTACATTGCGGATGTGTAGGTAAGCTTGACAGATTGTTTGACAGATGTACTAAATCAGTTTGTCGCTGCTTCAGCGTCAACACAGCTCAATCTCTATGAAAGGCGCTCCATCAGAAACCACATTGGAAGCCACTAGAAGTTTATATGAGGGAAAAAGTGATAAAATTTAAGTATGATAAGTATGTGAATGAAAGAACTAGAACAGAGATACTACAAGTATGTTGAACAAAAACAATGTGAAATTAAGGGCACAGTTTTGGAGACTTCCTTAAGAAAATGACACAGAAAACAAATCCCAAAGCCTAGATCTTATGACAGGATATTTATTCTTTCAAGAATTTCATGTTATATTTTGTCAGGTTTGATAAAAATATATGGAAAGAACATAAGTACTACCATTTGTCCTCTCATTAAATCTCTTATCACACCTATTCACAAAGTATGGTTTATATAAATGGATACAATGGATTCAGACACATTTCTGATGTTTTTCTTTATAGACGACCTCTTGGATCTCATCAACCAAGATTCCATAAAATTGGGTCATAATGTGCAGATCTAATGATAAAGCTAAGAAAACGTGTGTACACTCCCCCCCCCCCCAAAAAAAAAAACCGTCCAAACGAGCGCTGCTTGACAATACAGCGTTTACATACTGGTGAGAACTACAAGTATTTTGGAAAAGAAGAGAATTTTCATATCTGAGACAAGTATAATGTAACCTTTCACTAGAAGAGAGTGAGGAGTACCTCAAGATAGTAAAGAAAACACGGCCATTAGGACTCAGAATATAACATGCATATATAACAATTTGCCATGCCTATCTTAAGGCTTAGAGGGATGTAAGAAATCGGAAACTGCTCAGTGTTACGGAAAATTTCAGTATCAGAGGGTGAGTAGACATATATTTCCCCACATCCACACAAGGCAGCTGTATCCTTAAATGTGTATTAACATTTACCAGACCTGGAATATATTTCCAGAGCAATATCTTCAACAAGGTAAAAAAAAAAAAAGTATCAACAACTATCTCGCTTAAGTTTGCAATTACAAAAACGATGTCAGACAATGAACAATTAAAGATTAAACAAATATATGTCGCCAATGATCTAACGTTATAGCTACAACTACTTATTATTTTCGGTCAAGACGAACAAAGCTACTCGCAGAATCGTTTATAGGCCGGGAAAACGCTTAGCAGTACGTTCTGAGTCAAAATTCCACCGAAGTCGACTTTGCCTTTCATCCTTTCAGGGCCTATAAAATAAGTATCAGTTGAGTACTGGGGTCGATGTAATCGACTTAACCCCACTCCACCAAAAATTGCTGGCCTTGTGTCAAAATTTGAAGCCATTAATTCAATCACAAAACTATTCATTTTCCCCCACTAAAGCTAAAAAGTTTTATGTAAGAAGATTGAAACCCGCGAATGACCACTACAAATTAATAACTCGCTCTCCGAACAAGATGTCTAAAGCCTAGGTATATCAATGGTTATATTAATCATAGGCAGCTGTAAGAGAAATAACAACCAAGATATTAAAACAATGCGTAAGTCAGTAGTGCCCATGATGGCACCGAAGATGAACTTTTCTATGAAGTTAGCGAGACTAAGAAATACCTAGCAGCAATGATAGAGGTGAAATGACGACAGTGATTGATGAATATGTTAATAGATGTTAGTAAAGTAAACACACGGTCGTCAACTATCTGCAGCAGCCACGAAAAAGTCTTAAAATAGAAAAGTGAGAAGAGTCTTTTCTCTGACACTTTCTCTCTCTCTCTTCCCTCTTCCCTCTCTTTCCTTCTCTCCCTTGATCTATCTGTCTGTCTGTATGTATGCATGAATGTCTCTCTGTCTCTCTGTCTCTGTCTGTCTCTGCCTGCCTGTCTGTCTGTCTGTCTGTCTGTCTCTCTCTCTCTCTCTCTCTGTCTGTCTCTCTCTCTCTCCCTCTCTCACTCTCCCTTTGAATTTATTAGCAACGTAGGCGCACTATTAATCTTCACACTTTGAATTGGAGACTAATGGGAAACAGAGATAATTGAGAGCTGGCACTATCTCTGAAACTCCTGCACGGATACTTGCAAAGTAAACAAGCCCAGGAGACAGTTTTGTAGGCAGTATCTACAGTAGCAGTATACTAATGTGTGTTAATGCATAATTATTTTGTTCTAAATTAAATATTTATAAAAAATAGATCTTAGAAAATATGTAATTTAATTTAATGAGACTTTTTTCTTAAAATATACATTGATAATTAAAGTATACGTCCTATTACTTGTAGTGTCTCAAGAGCCTGGAAATGCGGCAATCCGGTTTCCTACAGTAGTAAGTTGCTGGTAGGAAAATCTCATCCTAGATATGTAGATAGTCTATAGCTGTTAACTTTTCCTCAGCGAGTTGAACTTAGCATTTCAAATTGACAAAACCTTGCCGATTTTACGATTTTTTCATTGCATACAACAGTATATTAACTGCCGTGTGATACTTAATGACTGCGTGGTGCCGATGCTCGTGACAAGATATGGATATTTGAGTTTGTGATGCTGTTCCGATTCCTAGTTTAGCCATTTAGTTTATTTTTTTCTTTTCATGTCTTTCTCTGTGACTGGAAAGGTTGATTGTTCTCACACACAGTGTCATCATCAGATTTCATAGAATGTGACACAAGCGAAATCGATGACATAGTCTGTAGTAAGACACAGAATTGAAGGACTCAAATAAGTATATTTTTTTCAAATATGGAACAAATTCTAGTCATACAAGTATACACAGTTTACTTATTTTGCATCAAACTACTTCAATTTACATCGCTGCTGGACAAGATGACGTACTACCGACTTAAAGATGAACGGATTGAGTTCTGCCAACGGAACTGTGCTGTGCAAGACAAGTAGCTCTCAGTGGCTCAGAGCGCTAAAATGTAAAGGGATACGAATGGCAGGTACTGCTTAATATTATAAGCCGCAATAGAAAAATGTGAACTCGCAAATAATTTGGGTCATTATAGTAATAGTTTTAGCATTTGTCCAAAACAATTTCATTAGCAATTATGTTTTGGTTGTCATTGGAACCGAAGATGGAGATGCTTTTTCCGCTGCTGATGAGTTGAATGTAGTATAGGCTTTTACACAAGAGCTGTAACGCAACGGCTCACAATCTAAAACATGGTCAACGTTTAATTGCAAAGCTTATCTAATCGACTGAGATCTTACTCTGATGATGTTGAGTACCGCAAGTAGCTCATGATAGCTTTCTCCAATCTCAAAGAATGATCTGAACTCACTAAAACAAACGAAATACATCCCATAATAACTCAGTTGCGAAACTCATGTGTCTTGATTTAGGGCATTGATTACATAATTTCAGTGACTGGATATGAGCCATGAGGTCTTCGAACATCTGTGCCTTTTAATCGATAGAATATGAACTAATCTTCTTCATAGATACTTCTCACGTACTAGATCTATGGTTGTCCTGGAGCACGTAATTATCATTGTACGAGGGCTTTTCTAAATGAATAAACTCATGTTAATAGGAATTAAAACAATTATGAGCATATGAGATGAGTTTATAGTTAGCATGGGAATTATTAAATTCAAACTGTAACCACTTTAATCATATTTGGATCTAAGTCAATAAATATTGCTTTACTTTTATTTTCAGCATTGTATGAATAAAACTACAAAATAAAATTTATATCAGCAATGCTAATATTGCATCAAATTTATATTTATAATGGAAAATAACCACTACCACCAGCAACAAGACAACAAAAATTTTATGCAAATTAAACAGAAACCATGAAAGAGTTAGTAATTAAAATGATAATGCTCAGGTTTAGGTCACGATATTAAAATAGGTTAATGATGCTAATCATTGCCAATTTCAAATTAGAATTCATATTGTTCTCTTCATAATTTAGTTGAATAAACAGGCTAAATAATCAATGCGTAATAAAGAAGTCGCAATTCATACGTCTACGTAAAGATTCATAATGCTTAAAGATTATATAGCTTTTTATTATTAAATATGAACAGGATTTTGCCACTGTGTTCTGAGTTTAATATATTGAGTTTCATTGATCTTGAAATACTGATTTCTTAGCTTAAACTAAAGCTTCTGTTTGGGCGGATAAACTAAGATATATCTTTCCAAATGTATAAGATGTCTTTCATATTATTGTTTTATTCTGCTTTTTAGGGCCTTAATCTTTAACCTACAGCCAAGCTGGAGCATTCACTGTCTTGAGTTATGTCAATTATATTGATTCTAGTATTTGCTTCAAATGAAAGTTAGAGTTATCTCTATGAGCCCTAATTATTTTATCGACCTTGATAGCTGAAAAACACTATTATATTTGTGAGATATGAACTCAAAGCATAATGATTCATGACTTAACTATCGCAACACACGCACGCACACGCACACACACACACACACACAAACACACACACACAAACACACACACACACACACACAAACACACACATGCACACATTCAATAAAGCAAAACAGGATAAACAACTCAATGTATAAATATATTTTTTTATTTTCAATCGGCAAGAATTTGTGTATGGCATTTCTCAAAGTCAGTTTGCAAAAATCTAGTTCTTTGAAACACTTTTGTAACTTTCTACTGATTTGTATATATATATAAAATTGAAAATGCGTGTGTGTATGCGTCTGTATGTATAAATCCTTAAAACTCGAAAACTACCCAACCGATTTCATTCAAATTTTACACATGCATTACTTAAGGTGCATGGAGTGTCACGGGTCAAACATTTTTCAACTTCTTGCCTAATGCGATCCCGGAGTAATCTTTTAGAGTGGTTCGGTATGACATGTCAAAAGTGAATATTGTTTCACTGGAGCACAACAACGAGTGCATTGAAGTCAGGGGATACTACTTTGAAGGTGATCAGTGTTTTGTATTTCTTTGAAATTAAGAAATGTCACTCCTGAAAAAGCCTCAAAACTACAGGAGTGACCGTATATACATATATATAGATGTTTACGATCTAGTTTGGATTCTTTGCCATCAAATTTGATGGCAAAGAATCCAAACTAGATCGTAAACATCTGTCTGTCTGTCTGTCTGTCTGTCTGTCTGTCTGTCTGTCTGTCTGTCTGTCTGTCTGTCTGTCTGTCTGTCTATCTATCTATCTATCTATCTATCTATCTATCTATCTATCTATCTACACACACACACACACACACACACATATATATATATAAGCAAAAATGCTAGTTCTAAATGGTAACTGTGTTAAGGCAAAATATACTACAGAAACTTATATATGTAAAAATGTGCATTTATATACGTATGTACACACACTCACACACACACACACACACACACACACACACACACACACACGCACACCCATATGTGCATGTATATATATATATATGTACATATATGTATGTGTGTGTGTGTGTGTGTGGGCGCGCATGTGTGTATTTGTGTGTGCGTGCATGTGTGTATGTGTGTGTAAGCTGAAAATATTTGCGTTATATTTCATTATGTCACACCAATGTTCTGTCTGAATTAAATTCAGATAACACGAGAAATAATATTGCCTTTGTTATTCTAACTAATCTTATTTAAAGTCTTTTTATCAATATCAACTATTGAGCTTCCAAGATATCATTAGACTGTTTTATTTAATTCAACAACGTTATTTATAGTTAGATATTGAAAATTTACTCTAGAAATGAAAATTGTTTTACGTTAACATTGCATGTTTCTGCGTCTTGATTTCCATTCTTGCCGAAGTCAATTTACACCTACATCTTTCTGGGGACGATAAATTAAGTACCACTCATGTACTGTGGTTGATACAATCCATTGTACCCATCCCTAAACTTGAAGCCTTGTGCATATGTTAAAAATCAATATTACATACTTCTTGTAGGTGGCGATCTGACAATCATTAGCACACTTAGCGGTATTTCATCTGTCTTTACGTTGTGAGTTCAACTTTGCCTTTCATCCTTCTGGTAGTCGATGAAAGAAGTACCAGCTGAGCACTTGGGTCGATGTAATCGACATATTCCCTCCCCCAAAATTGCTGGCCTTGTGCCAAACCTTGAAACCAATTTTATATACTTCTTGTAACATAATGGATTGGCGTTTTAACGATTATATCTGTCTGTAGGACGTTAGTAGCCGTGTGAAGTGAAGTGACTTCAAATAAGAATTGAAACCGTGTCGCGTTAACGACTCACTAGAAATCACTATTATATATTTCTTGTAGCACAATGCATTGGAGTTATGATGATTATATCTGTCTACAGGCCATTAGTAAACTGTATGAAGTGACTTCAACTAAACATTGAAACTGAATCGCGGTAACTACTCGCTGAATGCTTGTCGGTTACTCTATGGTGCTTGTTGCAGAAGTTAATATTTAAGGTATGGAAAGCGTCGACCTGGCAGAATCATTAGCATGCCGGGCAAAATGCTTAACGGCATTTTGTCCACCTTTATGTGTTCTGAGTTCAAATTCCGCCAAGATCGACTTAGGCCTTCGTTCTTTCGAATCGATAAAATAAGTACCAGTTAAGCATTGGGTCAATGTAATCGACTTACTCCTCTCCCTGAGATTTCTGGCCTTGTGCTTAAAATTTAAAACCAATATTTAAGATTTGATGACGGCTGTGACATATCAAAGCAGTTACATGGGAAACTCATTTCGTGTAACTATTTAGATTTCTGTTTATTGCAATGTAATACCACTACGTGGACTTAATGATGAAGATTTCCATGTTGATGAAGATTCCCAGCTGTTCCTCACGATATGCTGAAATTTCGGGTTCCATGTAAATAAATAAATAAATAAATTAATTAATTAAAGGCAAAAATTCCATATTCAATACGTATTCTGGTATGAATGTTATATATGTGGCTCAGATGCAAGCTCCTGGTAAACAATTTTTTTCGTTGGCGTACAGTGTATATAATTAAATCTATTCTAATATATCACAACACTGCAACTATTTACTATTTGAATTTAGAAGTTTAATTAAGCAGTCTTAGTTCAAATTAGCGATTTGTATATTTATACTTAAAGCATATATATACTGTCGAAAGCTTTTCAAACTGAAGTATCCATCTCTAGAAAGTAATCTCTTATAGTGTTAAAAACACAGAAATAAATCAGCAACAGGTGAAATCAACCAACATCGGCAGTGACACTGTTAAATCTGGTTTTCTGCTTGATTTGACCTATATCCGTAGTAAATAACTACTGGCACCGCATGCAAATACGTAAATTTACGTATTTGGAGCGCTGAATGAGTGGCTTACTTTGAAGCATTTTCTCATTCGCGTTAGCTAAGTTGACTGAGTTTTTTTCCCTTTCTTTTCGAACAACAAGAGTGAGAAGGATTGGTTAGTTTCGTTATTTTTTCTTCTTGTTTTGCCTTTGTGAGTTACAAGTATTGCTATCTGTTGGAGTTTTAGCACTTTAGCTGCTATTTCTGAACTTCGGTATGTGGTGAAGCAACTGTTGTTGATCCCATAATTATGTTTTTATATATATATATATATATATATATATATATATATATA
>NC_068987.1:58251827-58264143 GCF_001194135.2 Octopus bimaculoides | reverse complement strand
TGTGTGTGTGTGTGTGTGTGACTGCACGTGTGTGTGTGTGTGCGTGTGTGTGTGCAAGTGTGTGCGTGAGTGTGGCAGTGTATGTATATATAGCTTTAAGGGGATTCCCAAAGTGAATTTATCGATAAAAAAAAAAACAGTATGTAATATATTGAGTTAAAAATCTTTCGGATGGAAAAATGGGCCGAAGGTTGATAAGAATTTATTTGCTGATTGAATGTAACCTAAGTCTTTAGCACAATCATCTAATTTCTTTAAACAAAAATATAAAGATTATACAACGCATTTTTTATCTTTTTTATTTCATCTTAAAAATCTGATTTGTTGTAAAGTTAAACATGCATTGCAATATCCGATGCAAGAAAACAACTCAAGACTATGATCGCGATTCGCTAAAATCCAACCTGATCTAAACAACAATTTTATCTTTGGCGTACTTTTCCTGACCAAGACTATCACTATATATTCAGCGCATTTTAGAGACTACCTAGAGGTGAGCAGCTGGAGACAGCGGACAGCCGTCAGCAGACAACGGTCAGCAGAGAGTTGACCAGAGCGTTGCCCCAACACAAAAGAAGTGGACGGCGGCGATAGCAACACAGAATGATCAGTTAACGTCAAGAAACTCATACCCACTACTATTGCACCTAGTCTAAGAACAATAAACTTCAAACTATCCAGGTGTTTGTATTTCGTAGTAACGATATGCCTTTGTTTACTATAAAAATTGATATTTTTTAATAAAAAAAATCACAGATTTCTGAAATCCAGCACGTAATATATTGGGTTAAAAATCTTTTGCATAGAAAAATATGCCAAAATGTGCCAAAATGTGCCGGCCAAAGAGAAAATATCCTAAACACCGTCTTTAGTACATTCAGCTAATTTCTACAAATAAAACTAAAAAAAAGTTATACAGTTCACTTTTTGCATTTCATGTTAAAAAATCTGACTTCTCGAAAAGTTAAACATGTGAAAATAACTGTACTGAATTTTCTGAAATATAGCGAAAAGCAAGAAATAATTGCTCTGCTTCAGGAAAGATTTTATGATAATCAGTATTTGTAAATCAAACAGCGATTGATATGAATAGTTAATCTTGAGTTTGATATAATGAGGTGTAATGCATTAAGTCATCCAAGACTTGGCTACTCTTTTGCTTTCTCTCTCTCTCTTTCTCACCTGGAGGCATTTTCTCTCACTTTCTCTCTCTCACCTTAATACACTCTATTTTTCTCTAGTTCTCTCCTCACCTCTATCCCTCCCTCTCTTTCTATCTCTTCCTCTCTCTCTCCACCCTTCCCTCTATCCAGTCTCCACCCCGTCTCTCTTATCATTTCAGCTTCTAAAACGGCTCTGAGTTATAGCGAAAATTCCATCGAGTAATTTCAATTTGTTAGATTTTTATTTTCTTATGGTCCCAGACATTCTAGTATACGACTTGCCAAATCTTGATAAAGTTCTCGACATCAGTGGCCCGAACGTACCATAGCACTGTAAGTAAATTGCAAATAACAACATATTTTATATTATAGCTTACAATGATATAACTCACAACTTGTAATTCAGGATCTGAACTAATTAAATACACGGAGTTTTAAAGCAGGAAAATAGAGGAGAACAAAAGAAGTAGAACGAGAATGTGATTGTGAGTCTGTGTGCGTGGCTGTGTGTGTGTGTGTGTGTGTGAGAGAGAGAGAGAGAGAGAGAGAGAGAGAGAGAGAAAGAAAGAGAAGAAAGTTGTGAATAAACTAAAAACATTGTCTTCTAATTAGTTGTCTATGAGGGACAAGAACGACACAATTTATATTCTTTCCTTTGAAGATAATTCTATAATATCTTAGATGGTTATTAGTCATTGGTTCAAAGATAGTTTTTCTGAGAAGCACAAGAAAACAAAGAAAGAAAAAAAGAAAGAAAGAAAGAGAGAAAGAAAATGTAACCCGACTACGTGCGCTTTTCATAACATGAAAATGAAATAAATATATATTGGGAGAAAAAAACGAAAAAAAAAAAAAAAATTAAAGAAGTTGAATGAAATACCTACATCCGGACTCTTTAAAAAAGACGAGACAGGTGCGTGACTATAGTATAAAAAGATATTTAGAGTCATTTAATGCAAATCTATTTATCTATCTATTTATTTATTTAACTCTATTTTTCTTTTTTTGATTCTATATTTTTGTTTTATCAAAGAATTTTTTTTAGAAGAATTTCAGAATTGTCTGGTAAATTTTCTCTTTCAATATGTTTTACACCGTCTGCTTAGGAAGAGTGAATAAAGTGCTTCTTGTCAACTACTGTGAATATGCATTGCTATATCCGATGCAAGAAATCAACTCAAGATTATGATCGAGATTCGCTAAAATATTACCAAAGTCAACCGGATCTGACAACAATTTCATCATTGGCGTACTTTTTCTGACCAAGGCCATCCACTATATATTCAGCGCATTTTAGAGACGACCTAGAGGTGAGCAGCTGGAGACAACGGGCAACTGTTAGCGCCCAGAGCGCTTCCCCAACACAAAAACAATGAACAGAAGCGACATCAACACACACCGGTCAGCTAGCATCAAGAAACTCACGACAGCCAATGCTATCGCATTTATTTCATTATATAAAATTCCCCCTTGCATATTTAAGTATTATCATCTTTCATTTTATTTAAATTTTTTATTTGAATTCTTAATTTAAATTTTATACAATATATATTTTCTTTTTATTTGAATTTTAAACAATATATATATTCTACTTTTATTAAAATTTTATACTATATATATTCTACATATATGCATATTGTTCTTTAATTTCTATTCATTATTGATTTAATTTTTCATCCTTCCTATCTTTTTTCTTTATCCTTATTATTATAGGTTATTTTAATTCTTTTGTTGCTTATTTTTATTTACTTTATTTTGTACAATATGGCCTCTTCTCTAACATCTATAACTCACCACCGAGATGTACTTACGTTATACAGGGGATCTAACTTCTTAAACTTATTACTGTTCTGTATGTATCCTTCCGTGAAAAATGTTAACCTTAGTTCAATAAGCTCATAACCCTGAAGAAGTTCTGTCCCATATAGTTAAAAAAGGTACCATTCTTAGTATATAACCAAATGATTAGAATTGGATATCAACTAGGGGTTAGAACTGAAACATTTATGTAGATTTTTTTCGTATCTCCCATTTTCTTTTTGAGCTTTACGACTTATAATTTATTTGTATTGGTATTTAAAAAAAAATTCAACATACTAATATCATACAAATAAATTATTCATACAGCCGTTTTTCTCCATTTTCTCTCTTTCAATATATACATATATCGGTAAAATACAAGATAAGTGACAAGGTATGAATTACTTCCAATAGATTACGATGATTTGATGGAGTAAAGACGAAATCATTTTTGACGCGGTTCATATATATTAAAATATTCATTTGTAAATATTTTGGTTGTTTTGTCTATCTTATTTTGATAATAATAAATAACTCGGTGGTCATTTGACATGTTGCCCTTTTCACAGGTTGTAATTAGCCAATGGCCTATATATTATTATACCGAGACACAGCATTATATATTGGGTTCAAATTTTGGCGCACAGTCACTAATTTCGGGGTAGGGGAAAGTCGATTGCATCGAACCAATGCGCAACTTATACCTATTTTATAGACTCCGAAAGGATGAAAAGCAAAATCAATCTTGGCAGAATTTGAACTCACAACGTAAAGACAGATGAAATGTCGCTAACTTTTTCGCCCGGTTTTGCTAACGATTCTGTCAGCTCAAGATCAATAATTTCGGAGGAGGAAGTAAATTGTTTACAACGACCCCACTGCGCAGCTGGTACGTATTTCATTAATCTCTAAATGATGAAAGGCAAAGTCGACCGCGGCGGCATTTGAGCTCAGAGCGTAATGTGGTTACTATTCTGCCATCTCACTACCTTAACACAGCATTATATATTATAAGTGTGTATGTAGTAAAGAATGTATTAAAAAAACCACACCCTCCTACATATGCACTAATACAGCCATACATTCTTGAACACATGTAAAGAAATAGCATTTATTGATGTACAAATCCATGTTATTGGTGAATGCGTATTCATTAAAACATAGGTCACGCTATGATATAAAGATCATAAGGAAAAAAGTAATGGTACACTCCATATACACACACACATACACACGCGCGCTCACATCTCAGAACCTTTTCCACCATTACCTTTCTGTTTTTGTCTTACCCAAGCACTAGAGTCACCTTCATCAATGACAACCGAATTTTTCTTCAGCGAGTTTTCTGTCAGAAATTAACTGAATAATTTACTCATCCAATTCCTTCCTTTCTCATTTCATGCCCTTCTAATTCACATACAAGCGTTCACATAAGCCATTTAAGTCTTTCAGTAATCCTTTCTCGTATGCTCACACATATCGAGCGACAACTATCTGTTTTGCTTTCTTCTCATTCTCTTACTTTTTGCATGCACAGGGACAAAATCCAAAATTTTATCCACTGTTTATCTCCTACACTCACAACTCCTATACTCGTAAATCATATTCCAACCTATCTATTTCCTTCATCCATTACTACTACGAATATTTGAAATATTAGGCTGACATTTATTTTTTTCCCTACCATTCTGCATATTCATGTCCTCTATCTTGAAAAAGACGTATGTCTAAAACATGGATGATTTTTCATTTTCCACATGACTTAATGCACTGACTTTACTTTTATTTTTAATATTTTTTATTTCGTTTGATTACTTTTGTCTATAATCTTTCATTTTCAGTTGATCAAAAAGGAAGGTTGCTGTTTGAAAACTGGAGAAGAATTATTCATTATTGGAGAAAAATCTATATGTGGGTTAATGAACTATTTGAGGAGGAAAGATACTGAGGATGTTGACATGACTACAGACAGAAATCGATCTGGGATAGAAAAGTGACAAAGCATGTAGGCAACGTAGGACATATCTAACTATTAAAAATATATTTGTGTAATGGAGAAGATGAATCTGAAATGAAAATAATGAGCATGACTAAATGCCAATTCGATGAAATGGGAAATATATGAGAAAGGTGATATTTACTATGGTGTAGCTGTACACGTCAATTAATAGTATAAACTATTTAACTGGTTCCTTAACCAATGGTTGACGTAAAGAGTGGCTAGTAATAGCAACAATTAAAAGCTGGATACTTCTAGAAAATGCTCTGTCGTTAGTGAAAAATATCTGCATTAAACACACTAAATTAAAAGTATGTATTCATCTCTGGGTTATAGTGTTAGGAAGATAGCCAGTGTAAAGAAGGAAAACGGCTTTATAACAATTGTGTTTAATAGATACACAGCCACCATATGGGACTCGATAGGGTTACAACTGGATGAGCAGCTATAAGAAAGCGAGATTATACTTTAAGAGAAGGTAAATGAAACTAAATTTATTACAGGAGTGATAAACACAATAATATTAGATAGTGGAAGGATCTCAAATTCACGTCAACAAATATCTAATTCTATATAAGTTTGAAGGCACAAAACCTACCTCTTCAGGGCACTACAGATGTTATTATATACGATAGTATAACGAATTGCATATTCATTGAAACTAACTATACTGTAACGCTTTTATTACTGAATGATGATAACTAATTGTTCAGACGTTGCTTAAACAGTATTAGATGCTTATTGGATGTGCCACGCATCAAGCAGCAGAGACAACAATACTAACAGTAACGATAGCAGCACAAACACCAATATTGCGGCCGGAAATGGCTGCTACGTCAACAGCAACAAAACCACCAGAATCATGTCCAAGAATATCAGCAATGACAGTGACTCCATTAATAACAGGAACATCAGATCCAGAGTTAACGAAAGAAACATTAGCGGTGGTAGCACATCCAATACACAGGCAGGAAAATATGTCGGGTCAACTGGGCCCCCGTTTAAACAACGTTGCATCAACCACAGGTCCTCTTTTAGGATATCAGAAAAGCACAATATCACATCTCTGGCAAGCTTCATGTGGCACTTAAAAGCTGAAGGAACCTCATACATGATTAGATGGAAGCTCGTTGAGCAGCCGAGAACTTATATAAATGGGTGCGAACGATGATATCTTTGGTTGGCAGAGACCTTAAACTCCAGGAAAGAAGTATTTAGTCAATGCCTTCATCCAAAACGTTTCATACTACAAGCTTGGAATTCCCCTTCGTTGAATAGGTCTGTATTAGCTTCTTCGAATATCACTACGGCCGGAGTTAATGGTTAATAATTAATTTTTTAACATATTCATAATCATTCCTATAATTGTTTCAATTTATACTCAATTAATAAATTACAAGTTTATGTAATAAATCTGCATTTATAAGTTATGAGCAAAATGTCATCAGGGAAATAACAAACAATAGAGAATTACAGTTCTATATTTAAGAGATGAGGAATTATGTACATTATTGACATTATCTACATTATTTACATTTGACGAATATTTGCCCTCACCTTGTTTGTTGTTAACACAAGGTCTCGGCTGATATATCTTCCAGCATTCATCAGGTGTCTTGGGGAAATGAGAACCCAGGTTCTCATTTCCCCAAGACACCTGATGAAGGCCGGTGGGTATATCAGCCGAAATGTTGTGTTAACAACAAACAAGATGAGGACAAATATCCGTCAAATGTAAATAATGTAAATAATGTAAATAATATATATTAAAGATTTATATGTTAAACATTTTCTTCTGTTAATTGAATATAGATTATATGCTTAATATATACACCTATCTATTTTAGAGAAATTCTTGCCCAATAATATATAGTATAAAACCAGTGTAATCTTGGATGTAATCATCCCTTCAAGAGGTTATATATCCTCTCTCTCTCTCTCTCTCTCGCACACACACACGCATGCACACACACACACACACACACACACACACACACACACACACACACACACACACACACACACACACACACACACACACACACACAAAATAAGTAGAAGGCAAGAGATAAACTTCTTTTACATTCCACCTAACGCTAAATAGGAATTCACACATTTTCATGATTTTCTTTCTATAAACGCAACTTCTCTGTTGTGACATACACATATCTTAATTTGTTTTTCATATTTCTTGTATTTACTAACTTAGCTGAAAACTTTTGCTATTTTTTTTATCTGTGCTTGATTAATTCCTTTTTATAATCATTGAGACGGGTCAGAATTCAATATTTTTCGTTCAAAAACAATTTATTATTCCATTGGTAAATATTTCATTTATGACTTCTTCGTTATTTCTAGCTATCATTTATAATTTATATAAGAATCTTGCCCAACAAACTTCGTTTCTTCATCAGCAATCTAGCATAAGTTACAGACCATAACTATATAAACTTTCTATGCTCTGTATCATATTTGGTCTGGTCTTTCCTGTTGATAATTCTTTCAAAGTTGATAACTCCAAAGATGGTTTGTTTCCCTTCGACGTTCTTATTTGAATACTTTCTCCTTCTACGTTTGTTCTTTTCTTATAATATCTATTGTTGGCCCCAGTAAGCGAAGTGCTTCGTTTGTTTTTGCCATGCTTACTTTTTAGTGTCATTACCAATATACATCACGATGTTTTCTAATGCATTAACTTTGCGCTTTTAAAAGAAACATCTACATATCGAAATACCTCTAGTGCTGTCAGTATTACTTCGTTCATGAAGTATATATATATATATATATATGTGTGTGTGTGTGTGTGTGTATGTGTGTGTACATGCACACATGCAAACGTATATATATACACATATATGCATACACACACATATTTATGTATGCATACATATATATATATGTATAAGCATGCATACATACATATACATATATGTATATATGTATATATACACGCACACAATTACATATTTTGGATAGTGTACAGGATAGTATAATATTAATGATAAAAAACCATCTTTTCTTCATTTACATGAAGATATACAAATTCTATGAGTTTCTCAAGGAAGATGAGATGGAATACTGTTTAAATCTCCTTAACTTGCTTTTGTTGTTATCACGGTCTTGATGAACTGTCAATAGCATTTTACATCTCAGCCGACTATAAAAGAATATGATTAACCCCATCTTACGCTCTTACGCAGAGATAAAGGTATACTTTCCAGCGTTAAACAACAGCACAAAGACCAAGATGAAATTATTTAAAAGTGTTCCCACTCATTTTCATAGGTAAGTTTTCGGGCATTTTATATTTGTATAGAAATAAATAATAAATAAAAATACCTCCATTACTTCTGACCAAAATTTCCTTCTATCATTATTGATATATATACGTTTCGTCCATCTTTACGTTCTGAGTTTAAATTTTGCCGAGGTCGAATTGACCTTTCATCCTTTGGGGGGGGGGGGGGATAAAATAAGTTCTATTTGAGCAATGGGTCTATGTAATCAATTTAACTCTTCCTCCGGAAATGTTGGCCTTTTACTAAAAATTGAAATCATTATTAATATATATATGTATATCTAAGGCGGCGAGCTGGTAGGATCATTAGCACGCCGTACTAAACGCTTAACGGCATTTCGCTTGTCTTTACGGTGTGAGTTCAAATTCCGCCGAAGTCGGTTTGACCTTTCATCCTTTCAGAGTCGATAAAATAGGAGTTGAGTACTGGAGTCGATGAAATCGATTTACCTACTTACTGCGAAATTGCTGGTCTTGTTCCAAAATTTGAAATCATTATTAATATGTATATCTTGGTATCGACCAGACTATTGGATGTTGTTATACATCGCAGGTCACAATGCGCAGCCGAACTGGGAACCGAAGCCATGGTCTATATCGTCCTTTATTTCTACATAAGACATAGTTAGGTGTTGAGGTAATTTTAAGAATCGGGTATTAGTAGTGGAATTATAGTAGGAGGTTTGAGGGTGAGTGTTGGTAAGGGTGTTATTTGGTGTTCTAGATTTATATGTATGGAGCTGAAATTTGGACGGGTATTGGAGTGGTGGGATAGGGGGATTTTGCATTCATTATTTGTGGTGGGGGCGGAATTGGTTTCAGTTCTGGATATAGTGGAGGGAGGAATATTCCACATAGGGATATATTCTATTGAATTTTTATAACCGGCACGTTGTCGGTCACAATTATAGTATACTGCATATTAATCGAATATTTCCTTAGCAGATAATGAGGAAATCCGGTTGGAAACGCTCTCCACGATAGAGCTTTAGAACGGGAGGGTGGTGGTGGTGGTTGGAGGAAAAACTTACGTTTTGCAAGTCCAGAATTACGTCCAAGAAATTAGCAGTTTTATGGATGTTACAGAAGGAGAACCTAAAGCCGACGTTTTAAAAATTTCTCTCCACATTTATATTCTTCACTCTTACCCTGCTTTCTACACATTCTGTCGAATCTTTCGTGTGTTAACATGTACCTCCTTGCGACAAGGTAAACTTTCATTTAATCAAGATTGGCTTGATGAGTAGCCTGCGGTATACACCGCGTTTGGATATTTACCACTTCCGAGGTCCCACTTGCTATGAAACATATGTAGCCCGGATCTTACCAATTTCATTCCTTAACTCGTGTGTGTGTGTGTATACATATATATATACATATATATCCACGCACGCACGCACGCAGACTTAGAATTAAAAATATCTCAATGCAAGAAATATTTAAGTTGCCACCGTGAATCCAACAAAATAAATGTTGTCGGATTCACGGTTATGGATTAAACACACACACACACACACATGTACCCATGTATATGTGTGTGTGTGTGTGTGTATATATATATATATATATATATATATACTCTGATTTCAATTTTTGGCACTAGACCAGCAATTTTGGGGAAGGAAATAAGTGGATTAAATCGACCCCTGTGCTGAACTGGTACTTATTTTATCGACTTCGAAAGGATGAAGGGCAAATTCGACGGCGGCAGAATTTGAACTCCAAACGTAAAGATGGACGAAATACCGTTAAGCACATTGTCCGCCGTGCTAACGAGTCTGCCAGCTCGCCGTCCTACGTACATATATTTCTATTGTAAATATTGTACTTTTCTTATTGTCGTTCTAGTATGGCAGTTACCCAATTGACTAATGCCTTTCCGCCACAGTAAAGTAATTTTCATTGTAGTCTCACTTTACGGTCGAATTATTAGTACGGTGTTTTGTAGGTTTCTGTAATTATAGGTTGTGAAGCTGTTAAAACAGACAAATAAAGCCTATGGTTTACATTTCTACATAAGGCAAAAGATGCTAAGCGTACGTACGTTCTTCCACCTCGTAGAGCATGTACAGATATTACAAACTACGTTAGAAACCAAATACGAGAGAAAAGTGATGAGAAATATAATTTCCAAAGAATAAAGAATCTAACATATCTATTGTGGTTGATGAATCTTCTATTATTAATGGTAAAACTGTTCTTGTAATCTGAATGAGAGTAGCAGGTGATGAGACTTGCCAATTTGTGTCATGCTTTATGATTTAAGACATTTAAAACTTGGCGCAAATGCAAATTCTATCTATAATGGGTTTCTAAGTTGGCAAAGTAGTCGTTTTTCTTTCCATGCAGTAACTAAAATAAAATGTGATATTAATTGTAATTGATATAGCGACAGTTATGGTAGAACAAAATTCAAACTTTGTAAAACTATTTCGTGATGATTTTACTAATAAAAGTGTTTGACACTGTTCCAAAACTAGCTCGAGTTTTGTGTCGACGATTTTGTAAATAAAATTACAGTTTTGAATCATCTTTACACATTTTGTGATAAATTACATGCTTTATGTTAAATACCTTTAGAGAATCGAAATGAATTAATTGCATGTGCACAGATTCATTACTGTCAACTGCTCAAAACTGTTTTCCTTTCAGGGTGACTTATTTTGCTTCATTTGAGTGCGTTTAGTGTTCGTAGTGCAGCTATTTCAGAGCGTGTTCGAAGAATGAGCTGTTATACTTCAAGGTCTAGAGCTGGAAGAATAAAGTACTGGGGCCTGAAGATGCTATTAAAATCATTTGCTTTTGAGCAATTTAAGAACTGTCTTTAAGAGTTATCTGAACTGCTATCTGAGCGGTACAAATGAAATTATACTCTTTATAAAGCATATGAAAAAATTAGGCAAATTATCATAGTTCTTGAACATCAATGAGTTTGCTATATTTCGGAATGGTCATTTTTTTCTTTTCTTGCCAAATAAGCTCACGCACTATACATTCGTTCTTCACTCGTCTATTATTGTTCTTATTTTATCTTATGACCATTGTCGGGAAATCTTTCGTCACACATTTGTGACCTCTGCAGTAACTCTTCTATTCTATGTATATCCTCCTGTTCTGTTTAGTGCATTTTGTCTTTCTATGATGTAACAGAATATAGGTGCATGCGTGGTTGTGTGATAAGAAGATTGCTTCCCAACCACATGATTCTGGGTTCAGACCCACTGCGTTGCACATTCGGCAAGTGTCTTCTACTATAGCTTCGGGCCTAGCAAAGCCTTGTGAGTGGATTTGGTGGATGGAAACTGAAAGAAGCTCGTCGTATATACTTGTATGTTTGTGTCTGTTTATTCCCACCACCATCGTTTGACAATCGATGTTGGTGTGTTTACGTCCCTGTAAATTAGCGGTTCAACAAAAGAGACTGATAGAATAAATACTAGGCTTTCAAAGAATAAGTCCTGGGATCGATTTATTCGACTACAACCCCTTAGGGTGGTGCTCCAGCATGGCCGCACTCAAACGACTGAAACAAGTAAAAAAATAAAAGAATAAAAGAATCCTGAAATATAGCAAAGTGTCAACACACGATTTCACACCAGGAATCTTGCAAAACGAATACAGAAATGTGTGTATGTATGTATGTATGTGTGTGTGTGTGGGGGGGGGTGTATTAAACTCGACTTCGTCGGTCACGAATGACCATGGATGCATCTAAGAGGTTCCCCTCTGGGATACAAGTCTGAGCGGAAAGACGCCTCACCGGCGAACGCACAACCTAGGGTTGTTTTTATGGAAGACCAGCAGTTTCCCATGTATGCCAGCCTCCCCTCTCCACGCCACCAATGCTATCCAAGGGAAAGGCAAAGGCCGATATAGATTGGTACCAGTGACGTCACAACTCATTTCTACAGCTGAGTGAATTGGAACAAAGTGAAATAAAGTGTCTTGCTCAAGAACACAACACGCAGCCCGGTCCGGAATCGAACTCACAACGTCACGATAGTAAGCTTGACACTCTAACCACTGAGCCACGCGCCATCATGTATGTATATATAT
>NC_068987.1:58245967-58251817 GCF_001194135.2 Octopus bimaculoides | reverse complement strand
GCAGTTACGTACTGGGGTCGATGTAATCGACTTAATCCGTTTGTCTGTTCTTGTTTGTCCCCTCTATGTTTAACCCCTTGTGGGCAATAAAGAAATAAGAAACGTTAGCACGCCGGGCGAAATGCTTAGGGGTATTTCGTCTGTCTTTACGTTCTGTGTTCATATTCCGCCGAGGTTGATTTTGCCTTTCATCCTTTCGGGGTCGATAAATTAAGTACCACTTGCATACTAGGGTCGATCTAATCGACTGGCTCCCTTCCCCAGAAATCGGGCCTTGCACCTAGAGTAGAAAATGATATTTATACATTGTAAATAGTTCTGAGGTTATCAGCATTATTATCTTTTGGTCATTCCAATATAGGTTTTGGAGTGGTAGCAAGGTTCGAAACTTTTGGTTAATTTCTGCTTTGCTTACTATAAATTCTGAATTATAGAATCCATTCAGGAGATATGTACAGCTGTCTCTTAATGAACAATCAACTTTAGTCGGCATGCAGGTTCATAGGTTATAATATTATTTATATAGACAACTAAACTTACTTTGGTGTTACTTTGGTGTTGAAGAGATTTGTATATCTGTGGCTGCTACCAATTCAATTTTGAATGAGTTTTTGCTGTGTTGGAGTTAACTTAAGTGTGTAAGGAGTAAAAACAAAAGTTTTCGAAGATTTTTCTTTGTTTGGGAGGTGATAGAATTGAGAATGTACTTACTATATTTGATCCAATGCATTTTTAAGCAAGAGGATTCAAACATAATAGATTTAACCGTGAGAGACTGAGTTGTCAAACGTTTACCAGAGTAACAATTTGAAATGATTCTACTTAGATTGTTGGTAAGATATTTGTGTACTGTAGGTGGGTGGTATGAACCTATTTAACAATAGCGAGCTTTCCATTTTCTATTATCGAAATGGCTACTATGAATTAGTAATTAAATCTTGGATGACGCCAAGTAAATTGATTATAAATTCCCTATTGTGAATTTGAGATGAAGTACAGAAATTTAGATTATCTTTTATTTGTGTATCTAGTGTAAACTCTTTGGCATTTTTAGAATCAGCTCCTTCATCATCTGCGAAATGGTTAAAGTCTGTAGAGGTAGACTTCTTCTTCAACACATTCAAGATGTATACTTTTACAAAGATGTACGTCTGTTTACATTGAAGGAACTGTCCAGGTCAGACCTTTTAACCAAGGTGGATTTTCAAGGAAAATCAGAACCATTCTAGCTTGCATTATAATTTCTCTCTCACTTATGGTGTTACATATTTAGCAAGATCTAGTGCTTTGCATAATAACATTTTAGAGAGCGAAAGATAAAACTATATTATATCAAGTTGGGTAAATTTGGTAAGATGGTTATCATATATATCATCAAACCAAGCAAGTAAGGATTGTATTAAATTTGTTTATTCGATTGATATTATAGACTTTCCTCACGATGTTATTAACCTTCCTTTTAAAACTTTCTTCTTAATCCGATCTCAAATTTTGCTAGGTTTATTAATCTACGCTTAAGGCTAGGTGCACAGTTTTCCGTATGGCCTTTGATCATGATATATGCTTTATGATTTACTAAAACCTCTGGTCTGCAATTAATATATTAAAATTTGCATCCACGGCTATGGCTTTTACTTCTCTGTTATTTTATTGCAGGATTGTGGGTTAGGGTTAATTGTAGTATTTTATATATAAATAAGTTACAAAACCAAGATTTTGGTTTAATAATTCTTTTATTACTAATTTTTTGGTGAAAAATCTATCTGCAACTAACATCCTTTGACTGCTTGTTTCCTTCAAAAGAATTTTAAAGTTTTCCTTCCTTCTTGTCCGACTTAAGGCCACATAAAGTTGGCTGTGACTAAATACAAGAGCTGGTAAGTAAATACCAAATACACAGAGTTGAAACGCTGTTTGATTTTTCTTTTCGGTGATGAATGTTAACCATCCCACTTCCATTGCGTGTGCACACGCACACACACACACACACAAACACACACACGCACGCACACACACACACATTCACATACCCCCTTTTACATACATACATATATTCACACAGAGTTAAAACGCTGTTTGATTAATTTTTATCAGCGTACAATTTTCATCATCCCACTACCAAATATGACATCACCTCTTCCTTCCTTATTCTTCTATCACCACTTCCTTTCTCATTCATAAACAAAAGAGTATTATTATTGTAGATTATCTCAGTAACCATGGGAGCTATGAAAAAATACAAAGCCCAGTAACACCACCGGATCATTCTACACATCTGTGTAATTTTTCGCGCAATACCATCCAGCCGTTTGACCGTGAATCCCAAGACAAGAAAATATACAAGAAAGAATCGCCCGTGTCAAATTTATATGTGTATATACATACATACATACATACAAACATAGACACACACACACACACACACACACACACACACACACACATATATATATATATAATAAACAGAAAAGGGAGAAATATTAATCAATAACAATTGAATTACATCAATTATTATTTTTTAATTCAATACAAATAGACTGCATCCCATCTAACAGTTGTTTCTGCTTCCAATGTTAAATGATATTGTCACTGATAAGCTAAAAATAATATTCATCATAATTGGTAATAAAACCGATCTGGAACATGGAGCTTCATCCGAGTGAAGAAAAATTCATGCATAAAAGAAAACAAAAGAGCCTAGAGAGGAAAAGGAAAGGCTGAATATTTTTAAATCATAACATTTTGCTTATGTGTCTCTTTGGGACTTTGAGTAAATGACGAGACTAAAAATATTAATTGGTGGGTTAATTTTTCTATGGGTGTAATAGGGGGATAAATAATGAAAAAGTAAAAATAAAAAATTACAATAATGGGATGCTCCAATAGGTTTTGTCAAAGAAGGAGAGTGAAGGTACCATATAGTTTTGAAGTAGTCATTATAGTTTTTAATAAGTATGGTTATAGTGCTAATTAATAGCTTTTTATCATAATAAAGTGCCCAATAGTATTTTTTTTCACTCTGACGAAGCTCCATGTTTCAGATCGGTTTTATTACCAAATATGATGAATATTATTTTTAGCTTATCAGTGACAATATCATTTAACATTGGATACAGAAACAGCTGTTAGATGGGATGCAGTCTATTTGTATTGAATTAAAAAATAATAATTGATCTAAGTCAATTGTTGTTGATCAATATTTCTCCATTTTCTGTTTACTTTAAATTTCATTCCGGTTAAACTCATCTTTGTCATTACCTGTAATCTATGAGCATAATATGCTTGCATATATATGTCCAGGGTTAACATAGGTAATTATACCGGTAGTATAATGAATACTTTTATCCCTTAGACGGTTATTCCAACCTATAACTCTACTAAACCTCTAATACTAACACTATTACTAATGATACTACTACTGCCGCTGCTGCTGCAACTACTACTACTACTACTACTACTACTACTACTACTACTACTACTACTACTACTACTACTAATGATAATAATTACAACAGCGACGCCGATAATGATAATGATAATAATGGTAACGCTCGCTTTGATATCGATACTAGAAACGACAGCAATAGTAACAGCAATATCACGATCGATTCACCTAGTACCACCAGCACTACCTCATCTCTCTCTCTCTCTCTCCAATTAACCCTCATAGAACCGATAACTACAACTGCAGATCCAGGACAGATTGCCCGTTGCAAGCCCAATGCAGAAGATTCAATGTCGTGTACCGATGCACCATTCACGACATGGTAAATAACTCCGGCAGCTACTATAATGGGTCTAGCACCATTTTTAAACAAAGGTATTATGCACATTTGAACTCGTTTAAATACAAGGAGAATAGCAATTTCACATCACTAGCCAACCACGTACATCAGCTAATTAATAGAAGAATACAGTATAAACTTTCTTAGGCTATAATAGACTTGGGTGTCCCATATCAGGGACAACACTCCTGTGAACTTTGCTTAAAAGAAGTTCCCCAAAAGAAGTTCTCTAATCCACAACTCACCACAATTGGTTAATAAATACAACGAAGCCTTCGCTAGTGTAAGCACAAATTCTTCCGCACTTTTAAATTCTTTCATAAATCTAAATGTAAGCTCACCCCTACGAATAGCACCCACATACAAACTCCTATGACCATTAACTCATACCCATTCTATATCTCTATAACTCTTATTTCTACCTTATGTGTTACCTCTCCGATATCTACTTACCGCATCACACTATGAGATAAATAGTAATTCTTTAATTTATCCTTAATTTATTTTTAAACCTTAACCCAATAAATCCCACTCATAAATAATCTAACATTCTCAACTACCAACATACCTATAACCCTATTGATAAAATTAACTCTACAGCCACTGACCTTAGCCAGAATGGACACAAGCAGTTACTACTAAATTTCCTCCCCGACAACTTAAAACTTTAAGATTACCAGACATCCACTACTCTCTCTCTAAATTTCTTTAATTTTGCTTTGCTTTTCTCCCTATCTTCTTCCCCTTCCTCATTCTCTCTCTTCTCTTTTCGGCTACCCCGTACACAATTCTTTGACACCATACACTTATGCATCTTACTTTATCCTATAGGCAATCCTTAAAATCCCCCCTCCTCACTCTATCTACCTCTCTTTCTATTTCTTTTCTTTACTTTTAACACTTAATTGCCACTTCCGCTACCATTCTGTTATTGAACGTGGATCTGTTCGCGACTTTTTTCTTTGGATGTCTACTATATCAGTATTTTAACCCACATGGATATATGCAGGATTGCACCTAAGGACTTACGCTCATGGATCTATGCAGGATTGCACCTACGAACGCATGCGCTGGTTTCTATAACTTCGGAAAGTCAAACTGTGAACTTTTATGCTCCTTTTTCCTTCTTTCTTTACATCTCCTTATTCTTTTACTCCGTTCCTCTCTGTCGTCATTGTGTTAATATATACTATTCTCATTTTTCCTATAATAATATTGGAAACTTGAGATGTTTTTCTTGCCTTAATATTCGCTGTCTCGTTTAACGCTTACACACACACACACACACACACACACACACACACATATGGAGAAAGTAAGAAGAAAAAAAAGCGAAAATGCATATTGAATATAAAAAAAACAAAGGCTTTTTATGAAATACAAATAGATGAACTGAGGTAGAATTAAGAGGAATTAAATTCATTATTTTGAATTGTTAAAGAGATTCAAAATCAAACAGGTATTGTCATTGTTGTTCACTGGATTTGCATGCGCACGATTATCAAACGGTAAAAATATTGTGTAAAAATATTGTGTAAAGGAGGTTAGTAGTTCTGGACGCGGTGCAATTAGTGTCGATATAATACTGTAATATGAATGGTATAAGGAATGTATGGGTGTTAGTGGCATTATTGGTAAGGTTAGTAGTGTTCTGTATTATGTTGTGTTCATCCAGAACTTTGGCTATATGGCATGATCAATATACCACACAACACACACAAATAAGGAAAATAAGACAAGGTAGAAAATGCTAAAATAGTTTATCATGAAATACATTTTGTACCGGTTTCAGTCTATTCGACTTATTCAACTAAGAGTAAAACAGGAAAAACAATTAAATCGAACAAAAATTCAATGAAATGTTTTGCAAATATCTCCATAGTCTTCAAATTGATAGGACATTTTCCTTTTTTCTGTCTGTCTGTCTGTCTATCTCTCTCTCTCTTTTCCTTTGTGAAGGCGCAGTAGATAGTGTCAGATGTGAAAAAATAAGGTGCAAAGAAATGTTAGTTCTGAAGTATATATATATATATATATATATATATATATATACACACATATATAT
>NC_068987.1:58238970-58245541 GCF_001194135.2 Octopus bimaculoides | reverse complement strand
TATACACATACAAATATACATAAATATGCATACATATACACATACATTATATACACATGTATATGTATATGTATGTATGTATGTATGTATGTATGTATGTATGTATGTATCAATATATATCTTTTGTATCTTTTGGGAGAGGCCTTTCACATAGGGTAGACAGATTGTGGACAGTTTATTGGTTTCATCCTCTCTTTTCATAATTGGAGTGGAGAGGATGTTTTTGGGGTAGTTGTTGCTTAATAGATTGTTATTGAGCTTGATCATTTCTTCGTGATGTGTCTCACGATCGTTACTTATATTCTTTGCTTGATGTTTTAGGCATTAAGCAATCCCTCTCTTTACACTGTATGGATGGTGGGAATTGAAGTTTACCTTCACTGGACGATACCTCAACTTCAGTTCCCACCATGCATACAGTATAAAACACCGAGCAAAGAATATAAGTAGCGATCGTGAGACACACCACGAAGAAACGATCAAGCTCAATAACAATCTATTAAGCAAAAACTACCCCCAAAACATACTATCCACTCCAATTATGAAGAAAAGAGAGGATGAAACCAATAAACTGTCTACAGTCTGTCTACCCCATGTGAAAGGCGTCTCCGAAAAGATACAAAAGATATGCGGCCCATATGACATCAGGACAGTATTCAGGAGTAATACAACACTTCGCAAATATCTCCTTCGTGTAAAATCACCAATAGAAGAGAATATGACCAAAGACTGCGTATACTCCATCCCATGCAGCTGTGGTAGGTTATGCAAAGGCGAAACATGTCGCCCCCTCAAGATAAGGGTAGGCAAACATTGCAAAGCTGTGACACAAGGAGATATTGATAAATCGTGTATAGCTGATCATATATGGAAAAATGGAGACCACTTCCCCCCTGTGGGATGAAGTTAAAATCATAAACAGAAAACACCACTGGAAAATGCGAAAACTAAAAGAAGCAGCACATATGCAAGGACTCAATAGAGTCTCCTAAGCAGACCGAGTGCAGATATGAGTAGCATATGGGAACCAGTATTTAGGAAGAATAGGAAAACATTAGATTTATAAGCCCTAAATTCACTCCATAATTGCCCACGGCGTAGTGGTTACGAGCGCGGGCTACTAACCCCAAGATTCCGAGTTCGATTCCAGGCAGTGACCTGAATGATAATAATAATAATGATAATAATAATAAGAAGAAAACGAAACGTTGTGTTAGCAACAAACAAGATAAGGACAACACACACACACGCGCATATATATATATATATATATATATATATATATACACATATTTACCTACATATAGATGTTTTTATTTATTCAGATATAACTAATTGTATCTATCAATTTGTCTCTCTATCCTTATATACATAGTACGTAAACACACGCATATATATATGTATACATATATATGCTACTCATATGCTATGCCACTCATATACATGGAGAGAGAGAAGGCGGAAAGGAGAAGAGAGAGTTATTTAAAGAATGTCAGGCGATCCAAGGTTTTATTTTGCCATTCCAGATATTTCTTTTTTATGATTAATCTACTTTAAACTATATTTCTGGAAATATAATCTTATCCCAAGATGATTGTATTTCATTGGAATTAGCCTTGCTTGTTGGACCGCAATGTTTTACTTTGTTTAAAAGAATGGTGATTTATCTTTGTAGAAGAATGCAATTTTTCTATGATAAAAAAGATCGTTGTCATTCTCCGACTTAAAATCTGTGGTAAGGTTTTACAGCCAATGTTGTACTTTTACAGGAAAATATAAAATATTGTATAGATTTTGCTAAACGTTTAAAGCAACAGAATTCTGTCTTTGTAGGTAGTATTCAATGTTGCGTTGGCAAGTAAAGTAAAATGTTTAAGTTCGCTTCATATCCACGAAGTTCTGGTTTTGACCAAACTGTGTACCTTAGGCAAATCCTACTTTCTATAGCTTCGAGTTTACCAAAGCTTTGTAAGTCAGATCGGGTAGATTTATATGCAAGCTTGTCGGATGGATTGTGCATGTAATTCAGAAGGTACAGCTTTGTCACACACTATGTCATCCTAATTCTGCCCGAGAATTAAGTTAAGAGTGCATCTATCTATGGAAACTCAACCACTTTCAGGTAAATTCGGAAGCAAATAATTCAGTTGATCGAACAACGGAATCACCATCGTATAAAACGGCGGAGATCCACCAAACTAAATTTAAACTTTATCTCTTTTAATACATTTCACCCTTTTTACATTTGTCTGCAAGATATTTGTCGCTTTTAATCTTACTGTTTGTAATGCATCAATGTGGTACTAATTATTCACAGCTAATTTTATCCCTGGAGATCTTGTGATATTTATAAGATCTCATAAATAAAATTACTAGTGATCTCATAAATAATATTACTGGAAAACGCACTGTTGCGATGGACAGTTAGCTATCGTGTTCATTTGAATGAATATTGATATCATACTTACACACATCGGGTAGAAATCCACCCAATAAAACGGGGCATTTCCCCCTACGTTCATTTTAAAAATAAACTATTGAAACATTTCCTTATTGATCATATAATATACCGCACTGATTCCTAATATACCCACAACTGAAGCGGCGTATAGCTAACTAAATAGTTACCTGCACATGAACTAGCGCTCGTTTACTGATTCCAGAATGGCTGAAAACAACATAGCTAGATGTAAATTCAGAATCTATGTAAATACCAAAGGCATTTTGTCCGGCACATTTTACTAAATGAACCAACCACAATCCTGAGTACGCCGAGTATTGATACTAATGCTTAAAATAATGTAGGCGCATTGGTTTGTTTTTCAAGAAAAGTTACTGTTGCTTCTTCATTTACAGGCAACTTCTCCTATTTCCATATATTATATTTTAATGTAAAGTAGGGGGTCATGCTCACTGAATTGTTCTGTCTGGTTCCTCCAATTTTATTTCAGACAAAAGAAGCTGTATTGGCTAAACTCCAAACCAATAAAATCTGAATGCATTGCGGTAACATCAAATTGTTTGTTGGATAGAGAAAATATCAATGGCATATATTTTATGGGAGCCGTTCACTGGACACTAGTTTTTAAAATATATGTTTTAGTTCCATAATAAATAGCAGATATGTTTTCTCATCGAAATATTTCTGAAATACAAACGCATAAAAATTATCCATGTCATAGCATAACATAGATATTTCTAGAATATAATTGGTTTCACTTGTTGCATTACGTGGAAAATGTAGTTTTTCAGTAAAATTTGAAACACTTCCTCGACCGATTGAGTTAGGATCGAGTTATCTGAAAGAGATTTACTGCGACAAAAGTGATCATCTACTGTATCTGCTTATTACTAACCTTGTATAACTTTGGGGAGACTAACCCTGATAGACGTTTATCTGTTCCATATAAATGATTAATTGATTATTATGGTATTTCTGGTAATGCATTACAGTAGAGATCGTAAATTCAATTGAAACATTATGCAGAAAGCTTGATGTATTATTGTTACCATTTACAGACCTATTATTGGCAATATAATCTCACACAATAACGGATTATATTATATGCTTTAGTGTGTTTTCCTTCTAAATATCACTTTCCTTTCGTATTTATTGCCGAAAACATCCTGCTATAATAATAATAATAATAATATTAGGACAACAACTGTAATATTCAGACCAATATTTACGAAACATTGTTGAATTATCCGGAAACTTGTATGGCACCATTTCAATTCTGTGTGTCTGAGAAATCATACTTCCACATTAAAAAAAAACCATATTATTCAAACATAGTTGAAATATTTCTATAAAGAGAAATGAATTCGATAACGTGTGATTAAATGTAGATCTGTAGCAACGCTAAGTGAAATAAGAATCAGTGTGAAGAAACTTATATAGATATTTCGATATCTTGTTTCTTAGGGAATCTTTAATATTATTTTTTCATTCACACACCGAAAAACTACCCCTTTCAGTGCAGTATCGTGTATCTCATAAATGTGTTCCTAAGCACTTTCGAATATTTGTTCAGTCAATTTAGATATTCCTGCTGCTATTGTTATTATTGTTGTTTATGTTCAGATCAAAATATACCCTCCCCGACTATTCTGACTGTCTCGTCTTTAACTTTTGAGGCAGAATGTATCTAGCACAAAATTATCATACGTCTTTCCCTAATTTTCATAAAGCAGTATAAAACGACATAAGGAATATTTGGTTGCTATTTTTAGCAAATTCATTGGCTATATAGAAATATCCTAACTCATTACTGTTACCGTCATTGATGCTGTTGTTTATCTTAGGTCAACTCTGGACCAGTAAACATATGACGAGACATCTTCCACGCATCGATTTGCTTCTTTTAGACATATCTAATCCAGAGTTGTATTATTCAATGCACTTCACTGTTTAAGACAGCATGGTGTATGAGGGTAAACTGGAAGCTATTTCTAACATTTCGAATGCTTATGTAGAAGTTCCCTGACTAGCCTGTAGATTTTCAGTTGTTGTTTGACACTAGCAACCAGTTCTGTAGATACGGCTTCCATTTTTACCCATAAAGAACATTTTCAAATATGGTAGCGTGATTGGAACGTCTAAAGGTACTGCGGTATCGATGCTAAGAGTAGTTTCAGATTCTGTGGTAAATAGCAGAGATAAATTGTTAACAGCGAAAGTTTTTCCCACGAAATCTCTGAGTATATGAACTCACAAGTAATGAAAACTGAAGTAGCTGTTTTCCCAGATGAAACTCAGCACTTGTCAAAAATGTTTTGTGTCTTCATAGTAGTACTGGAGATGGTAAACAACTCCGAGTAGAAGTATTGACGTGTTTATATAGACACTGTGCAAAATACCTTTTGTTGCAACAGGTTCAAATCGCTGTAATGAGTTGCCTAAAAGTTTGAGCACGGAAAGGTTCTCACATCGTCACCATGGTGATTAAAATCGTCTTTGCGAAACAAGTAGCCAGCCATGTTAAAATGCCATTAAAGATTAAAAGAATGTTCCAAGATTTCCGTGACTGTAATGACATTAAGGTCTATACTTTTCACGTCATGGTAAAAATGTTGGACCCTGTTGCATAAATAGCGAACACTTAAAATTTGGATTTCATCTTGATTTAAAACCTAGATGAAAGCCTAAAGTGATTAATAGGGGATGGGGAATTATTCTTGTGTAGTTTCCGGGAGATATTTCATTGCTAGTTATTGTTGGTTTTATATCCATTTCAGCTTTGTTGAAACAGACCTGTGATGTAAAACATTCAACCCGTATGCAGTCCATTTATTTGGGTATAGAATATGTTAGACTATGCTATCAAGTAAGACGTTGTTTGACATAAAGATAGTATAGTGTTAGTTGAGAAATTTTTGTGCTATTTCTTGTTTTATAATGGACGATGTAGTTACCCTCATTGGCTTGAGGACTTCTTTGTTTAACATCTAGAGTGGTTTTGCATATAATTTCACCAGCACAACATTAATATTGTCTACATATGACGTATTTTAATTTGGTCGTCATCATAATCAAAAAAGTATTAAAATATTATCTGCAATGTCTTCAGATAAAGTTAATCTAGTTTTGTTGTATCTTGGGAGCGTCCTAATTTTATGTTAAACCAGCAAACGCACCCATCCTTTGGACGGTTTAAGTTGCTTTGGTGGTATTTTTTTTCACCAAATGAATGAACTACCGAGAAAGTTTATGAGTAGCACGGCAATCTATGCTTCCGATTAACCTAGGAACGGAAAATTAAATTGAAGACTGGTTATTGTGGATGTCGTTGCACTTTAATGATCATAGAACATATAAGTTTGCAAGCTATGCAAAGTAGAGGCACTGAAGTGTTTTGGTAATAGATTACGGTTAATGACTACAAAATATAGATGTTTTACATGAAAGCGAAATTTCTTGTCAGAAACAGCCGCATAAATGGTGTAAGGAAATTGAAGGAAGACGTTAAAACTTCCCCTCCGCGAGTTTATTTTATTCAACAGCAAAGGGAGCTATTGTTTCAGATAGAGAAGCTAACAAAAGCCCTTTATTCTGTTTTCCCACATAACCTGCGTATAAACTAACAGCGAATGCCGCAGTCTGAATTTACCATTCGATTCTCTTTATAATTTCCAAATAATTTTTTAGATACTTCAAAATCAAGATTTCGTAAATTGCCAGAAACAGTAGTTAAAAAATAAGGAAATAGATTTTTGGGAGATCTCTTATTATGACTAACTTTTATTCCATTATTCTAATATCTTCTGAAACTTATACATATACATGTATAAATACATACAGAAACATATATAAATATATATACACACAGGCATTTTTACAGAGTTATATGTATATAAACATTTCGGCATATTTACACAATTGTGCCCCAAAGATTTGCTTCTTCATAACCTTGAGAAAAATAAATATTTCTTGATGAAAATTTCTACAAAAATGCTTCATTTCGTGTAGATTCCGATTAAATTGGAATTCATTGTGAAAACCGTTTGTCCCTAAAGGAGTTTTAGAAAATTCACGCCATTAGGCTTTGTTGTATATATATATGTATATATA
>NC_068987.1:58234469-58238892 GCF_001194135.2 Octopus bimaculoides | reverse complement strand
TATATAAATTGGGTGTATAAAGGGCTTTTGTTAGCTTATCTCTCTGAAAAAATAGCTCCATTTGCTGTTGAATAAAATACGTATTGTTTTAATTATATCTTTATAAACGCATATAGACACATAAAAAATTGGAATACTGTCGGTTACGACAATCACAAGTATCAAAAACCTCTTTACCACTCTTCCAACTTCATATTTTCTCTTAAAAAGAAAGCTTTCGTCTACTTGGATTATATGTCGTACCTCTGCACAGCTGTCTGTCAGCTAATATTGCTGATGGACATGCAGCATGTCACTGGCATTTCACATATAAAGTTCAGGATTATGTGAAAAAGCGTAAAGACCATTAATTGACGTTTTTTTTCCATAAAAGCATAAAAAAATTATTTGGAAATGATAGAGAGAATCGAATGGTAGATTCGGACTGTCCGTATTTTAAACTAACGAATTATTAAATTATTAAAAAAAATGTGGAGGGGTGGGAATTCTGTTGGGCATTACATTTTTTTTTTTTACATTATCGTATCAATTCCGTTATGCAGAAGACAGAATCGAAAAATTCGTAAAATTTCGTAGTAAAAATAAACAAGTTATGAGGGGTTTTAGTGCATGCTTACATCATAACTCTGCTAAAAACGCTTATTTAAATGTTGATTGTTTGGGACGAATCATATGTGATTGTTTAAAAAAGCTACAACGACAATGCTAAAGCGTATTTGAAACAATGGACAGTCAAAATATCATAATGGGTGGGTAAATAAGCATCCTTAACGTAAAACAACGTATTGGTAGGTAAATAGAAGAGGGGGCAGGAAACATCACCTTTCAAGTAACCGAGAATAGGAAAAGGTAAGCTTGCCAAAGTTTAATGCTGTTTAAATATGGAGATTAAGATTGTTTGGTATTGGACATTCATCGCGTTCCTAGACAATGTAATAAACGTCGCAGGTGGACAATCGAAATAAATAAATAGACAAAATCCTTTCACTTTTATAAAAAGACTAGCAATGCATCCCGGCGTTGCTCGGATGTTATGACCTACAGGCACATTGTATTATTTGCACCTTTGTTATGGGCAGAATCGGCACCACTAATACATAGTTAATGACATAATGGAAGTTATTGTTTGTTTAAAAGTGAAGGGGGAGAGTACAATTTGCATGGGTTTGCATGAAAATGCTTCTGTCTTACTGTTAATAACCTACGTCCTTCGATCCTCCTGTGCACTAAAGTTAAATGTGTCATAAGGAAGCAGCCAATATTTTTCGATGTTTGTTTTATTCTTGACTAAAATCGCGCAGATGGCGTCTTTTAATACTTCCTTTAATCTAGGATCTGACTAGTACTCATAAACTTATATTTCGCTGAGGAAATCTCATAAAACCAAATCATGTCTAGATTTGTTTCCTCTACTTATAAAAGCACCAAACTTACTCTTTTCTTCTTATTCCCATTCAGTTCTTAATATCTTTATATTTCGAGGGCGGTGAACTGGCAGAAACGCTAGCACGCTTGGCGAAATGCTTAGCCCAATTTCGTCTGTCTTTACGTTCTGAGTTCAAATTCCGCCGAGGTCGACTTTGCCTTTCATCCTTTCGGGGTCGACAAATTAAGTACCAGTTATGTACTGGAGTCGATATAATCGACTGGCTCCGTCCCTCAAAATTTCGAGCCTTGTGCCTATCTTTATACTTCAGAGTTGTCTTCCTTGATTTTCTTGGTAAGAATTACTCTTTTACTCTTTTATTTGTTTCAGTCATTTGACTGCGGCCATGCTGGAGCACCGCCTTTAGTCGAGCAAATCGACCCCGGGACTTATTCTTTGTAAGCCTAGTACTTATTCTATCGGTCTCTTTTGCCGAACCGCTAAGTGACGGAGACATAAACACACCAGCATCGGTTGTCAAGCAATGCTAGGGGGACAAACACACACACACAAACACACACACATATACATATATATATATATATATACATATATACGACGGGCTTCTTTCAGTTTCCGTCTACCAAATCCACTCACAAGGCTTTGGGCGGCCCGAGGCTATAGTAGAAGACACTTGCCCAAGGTGCCACGCAGTGGGACTGAACCCGGAACCATGTGGTTGATAAGCAAGCTACTTACCACAACAATTAAGATGATAATTTTATTTTTTATTTTCTCTCTATGGGTGTAGATGTGATTGATTTCATTTTGGTAGGGAGCATTACATTGAATATAATACATCCCAGTTAACGAATTCATTATATCGATCTGAAGCAAAAAAATTTAAAATCTTCGCTTATGGGTTCAAATTACTTTCATAGTATATTCTACCCCAGACTGTTCCAATGAGATCACCCATATAGTGTTCATTATTAGTTAATGATGGATATTAACTTACCATTTGCAGATGTGAGTTTATATTTTTAGACCACGTTGTATGATATATGATATTTTTTCTTTCATTGACCCCACTATTCAACTGGTACTTCGACTCCGAAAGGATGAAAAGTAAAGTAGACATCGGAGGAATACGAAATCAAAATGTAAAGCCGGAAGAAATGTCACTAAGCATTTTGTTCGGCTAAAGATTCTGCCAGTTTACCGCCTTTATATAATCTATAATATTAGTATATGCTATAATATATGATATTTGGATATTAAAATATGTTAATATTATCATACTTCCACGAACTGATAGTTAAATATATTTTTAATATATTGTTATATTGTTTCCTTCTAACTTTGTTCAATGATTAAATAGAAAAGCTTTCTTCAATATCACCCAGTAAAGTTTCTCGATTAGATTAAAGCATTTAAACATAATTTTCTGTCATAACTTTACTTTTCAATAACGTTCATAACATTCATGTATAATAACAGTCTAAATCACCTCAGTTGAGTAAATGCTTAAATACTTAATAGATTAATTCATTTTATGACGCCTACCGTTACAACGAAATGTGGTGGTGGCGGCGGCGGTGGTGTTGGTGGGGGAACAAGCATAGGAATCACATCTAGTTAAGCAACTCTGAAACCTAAGTCTTTAGGCCTTCATAGAAAGAAGCAAGGGCATCAACAGTATAACAATATATCTTCTCATGGATAATTTTCAAGCAAATCTTGGATGTGTACATATCACACATTTACTGCTATAAAAGATGAACTTGCTTTGTGAAGTAACCTACATCTGAATAGAGAAAAAAAAAACACGCAAAAAATCGATGAAAATGACACTATTTTTGTCTAACACTAGTGAATTAATTTGATTTATTTTTACTTACCTATCTGTTAAAATTCTCCATTTTTCCATCGATATTTTAAAAATTTCTGCATCAAAGGATTTCTACGAATAACGCTCGCTTCTTCGTTATATATTTTTGCTGTCACTGTATCTTCTATTGACAGATTTGATATTGCTTGAAGCACAGATTCATGAGTTGTCTTTCTTCATTATATTCATCATCTAAGCAAACGTTTGCTTTATATTTTTAGCAAATAAAGTGTGAACAGACAACAAATTCTGTTGCAACAAAGCATTAAAATAAATTGCATTATAGAAAATCTTGCAGTTTTCCTATTTTAACGTTTTAAACTTACAAGAATTGTATACAAAATTTAACAAAGACACTATAGTTTAGAATGCAAGAGATAAAGAAAACACAGAGCGTGTAATTCAAAGAAATGGACGAATACACACATTAAGTCATGTACTTCATCTCAGCAGCAAAACTGATGGCTTAAGTATGTGCGTCTTCTCTGTAACATAGATAAGTGGGGTGATAGCTTTATAACCGATTTCAACATGAGAAAATTTTTATCTGCTCTGGCTCTGAAGTATATTGTAAGAAATGGAAAAACCCAGTCAAAATGTTTAATCGAGGTTAAGTGATGATGAAAATGTGTGATTTATTCCAGAAAGACTGAAATTTGAAAATCCTTGAAAAATATTCTTCGAATATCGAGATTTGATTTGGTGTTATAAAAAGCTGAATTTATAAAAGTATCTTAGATATAATAAACCTCTTTTTTTTAGTACAGAAGAATTTTCTTTAAGGAAACTATATACTCAGTTGAATCTATAATGAAATAAATTTGCTTACAGAAGGACAGAAAGATAAAAATCAAAAAAGCAAAGCAAAATACTAGGACATTAAATTCGGTGCTTAGCTGATAATAATAACTTACCCTTCGAGGCTAACAGAAGATAATGAATAAACTATTTCCCTACTATGAAAATTAAACTAAACTGTTGTCGAATCAATAAGAGATCTTCGATGCAGTTGCCCGATCTGTTGGAAATAAATAACATATTTCCTTCAAAGCTCCCGGTTTGTGTGTGGTGTGTGTTTGTGCGTGAGTGTGTGCGTGTGAATATAGTGAGATAGATAGTACATACATAAATATATATATATATATATATATATATATATATATATA
>NC_068987.1:58233643-58234436 GCF_001194135.2 Octopus bimaculoides | reverse complement strand
TATAGATAGATAGTACATATATATACACACACACACACACACACACACACACACACACACATATATATATATATATATATATATCGTGGTTTCACATCAATAATTCGTTAAGCTTCATGGACGGCTCGTTAGACTCAATGCCGTCCATGAATCTTAACTCCTTATGGATGCGAGACCGTAGGTCACTCTATGATCGGACAAATATCTAACTGCATGTAAATATATATATATATATATATATATATTGGCAATAATTATAACGATAGAGAATATGGAGACTGGTACATCCTCAAAATTTCTTTCTTTTTATTTTACAATGTCATACAGGATGCTTTTAGGGTTAGGGTAACCTCCATGCGTTTCCACTGCACAGAGTAAGGGTTGTTGCATATGCAGCTAGGTATGATTTTCTGCGCAGTGGAAATACGTGGAGATCATCGTAACCATAAAAATATGTTGTTCGACATATTCTCCATATTCTCTATCGTTATAATTATTGCTAATATACACTCCAGATAATATTATCATCCAGTGAAACGATTACAGAATTACCCATCGGAGGAATTTACAGCGTGAGTAACAACTCCTTGTCTTCATAGATGTTAAATACTAATCGATGCAGTTAGCCGCAACCTGGAGCATAACTGTGAGCTACCACGGTACCCGACCAGGCTTACAAAGAATAAGTCCTGGGGTAAATTTGATTCGACTAAAGGCGGTGCTTCAGCATGGCCGCAGTCAAATGACTGAAACAAGTAAAAGAGTAAAAGATTATATATATATATATATATAT
>NC_068987.1:58226319-58233551 GCF_001194135.2 Octopus bimaculoides | reverse complement strand
ATATATTCACACAGACACACACATACATATATACACACAAAAATTAGGGAATGGAGTAGATAAAATCCGGGCTACTGGATAATTATTCGCATATTCAGCAACCCCAGTTGCTAACCGTTAACTATAAAACAACCTTTTTTTCAGCTTATCATATTTCGACATGGAAAAATTCACAATCTTCTGCGCCAATAATTATTTCTGAAAATTGCTTTTTATATCTTCTAAGGACTGCTTGTAGCTCATTAACTTCCTACACCTTGATCCTTGAATCTTACCTTTAGACACACACACACACACACACACACACACACACATGTAGAGAGGCCGTAGCTAGTATTTTTCTGACGATAGCTCTGCAAAATCAGAGGTAACAAATGGTTAAACAACAAACAACTATTGATTAAATATGTCAGAGTACAAAAGATATTTCAAGAAGTAATATTCCTCCCATATTAATATACATCAACATTCATCTCTAGTCAATAAAACTGTTCTAAAATAGAGCAATTGTCTTCTTCAAAAGATTGTTTGCCGTTTCAATTTAGATTTTAATAGGAATAAAATGTTAAAAAAGGGCTGAAGTTAAAGTGTGCAGTTGCTATAATTTATAGTAATTGTGTTTGAAGTTTCAGGATTATTGATTGACAGGACATCAAGAATGATGGAGAGAGAAAGTATCAAGACTACTATAATGTACATTTATTACTACTAAGTGTAATAAATACTTCTGATTTGTATATCCCGACCATTTCAAGGTATAGTAGTCCCCTCATACACACACACCCACACACACACACACGCACACACACACACACACATACACTCACACACGCGCACACACGCACACACACACACACACACATACATACACACACACACACACACACATGATGGTCTGTTGCACACTTTCCGTTTATCCAATTCCACTTGCAAGGCATTGCTTAGCTTGAGCCTATGGTAGAAGATACCACACAATGGGATCAATCCAGGGACCACGAATTTGCGAAGCTAATTTCTAAACACTACACCATGCCTGCATCTACATATTTCATATTTTGATTGTATATTTATAAAGTAGTTCCAACTAATTTTGAGAATATTTGCTTTCAACAAATTTACTTCCTATTATAATTGATCATCAATGAATATCTTTGATAATTATAATTTGTTAACAAAGGCATCTCTTTCAAAGTAAAACATTGTTTCTGATTATCAGCGGTAGGGTGTAACAGACATAATAACATCATGCACTTGTTACAGGAAAACTGTAGTGGCAGGATTAATCAATACAGGAAATATTTTAGTTTTGTTATAACGTGTTATCATATAGGCCAGTGGTTCCCAGCCTGTAGTTTGTGGACCCCTGGTGGTCCGCGAAGGTAGTACTGGGGGTCCGTGAACATTTTAAGCTGACAGACCTTTCAATATCCTGGGGTCCATGGGAAAAATCATTTAAATAAAAGTGGTCTTTGGTAGTCAAAAAGGTTGGGAACCACTGATGTAGGCTCTTAAATTATATTGATGCTTGCATATTATCACAAGTTATAATGAACGTCACTGAATAGCTGGTCAATCTCTTTCATTTTATTTCCAGGAATGTTAAACATTTTCAATTACTGTTTGAAGTTAATTTATTATTTGAAGTCAATCCATCTCACTTAAACGATTAACGCTCAATTTGCTATTGTAAAAAATGTCTTTAATGCCTAGTGAAAGAAATGCGATTGTCTAGTTACGCATAAGACAATTTCAGCAAATTTGTCCTTTACTAGGTATTATGCAATCAAGTGTTTCATATTTTTTGTAAAATCATTTCCATGTCGGAGAAAATGCTTTGCGTTATCTGTGTTCAAGTCACGTTCTGTGTTCAACTCACGACTGGAGTCGATAAAGTACCAGTCAAGTACTGGAATCGATGTAACCGACTAACAGCGCTTCCTTCGCTATCATCATTATTGACTCTTGTGGTAAGATGATGAACTTTCTTTTCTCTCTGGACAAAGATTTTAGTGTAAAAATTACCAAGCGAAGCTTTCTTTCAAGTAGTTGTTAAACAGAATTTTAGTTAACTGAGAATGGTTTGTTTTTACAGACCTTATTTTATTCGACTATACATTTTGACTATATTTCGCATTTAAACTATCTTCCATACACACGAATTGTATGAAACTATATTATAACAACAAAGAAGACAAAACACATAGTGCAAAAATAACTACCCGGGCAAAAAGAACGGATATGAGAAAATAATGAACATTTTAATGAACAATTAATGGAAGAAAATTATTTTCAACAGTGTGATAAATACTTTTGAAGAAAGCGATAACAGCAACAATACTTCTCACACAACCAAACGTTTAAAATCTTTCTTTTAATAACTGTTATACAGCTAATTTCGGCTCCGTTGTAAAACAAGTAGAAGCAGAATTTATAGATTTGATTATAGTTCTCAGAAATAAATTAGTTGGCAGAATTTTGTAAAGCCAGGAAGTGTCTGACGCACGATCTAATCCAAGAGAGAGGCCAAACGGAAAAAAAAAAATCTGTTTTGAAAAGGCGGTGTTGATATCGGATTACCGTCAAAGCTGCGGTTACAACAAGTAGTGCATGAAGTTTCAGGAGAAATCATTTTAATCGAAAAGTGGGAGAGTTTTTGCATTGTCTGCTGCACCATTACAAACGAAGACCCAACAAAAGCACAGGCTGGAATGGTTGGATATAACTCAACCCTTACATATAATATGGAGTCAGAAAAATACAATGGTGACAAGGAACATTGGAAACTATATGGGTACATTGCTGGTCATTACTTTTCTTTCACAGTACGGGTGAAGGAGAGTTAAAACAGTTGATGACAGACATGTAGTCGAGGGTCGTCAGAATGAATTTGCAACTCCCAATGGATCCAAAGGTTCACAAGGCCACACTAGAGCTGTGCCCAGTTTGAACGTGCCGAAACAAAGGGCATAAGACTGATAATGCAGCGGACAGGCCTTCTTGCTGCACATATTCTAGTAAAAACCACTTTAGGGCCTTTTGCTCAGAAGAACTGAATAGGATCGGAAACAAAAGGAGAGAGGAAAGCAACGAAGACGAACTGATGCAGCAAGAGCAGCAGTCTAAGTTTCCAAACGCCATATAGCACAGCTCCATAAATGGCGGAAGAGATCACCTCAAGTCTAATTCTAGCAACAAGCAAGTCGACACCTTGTACCTTAATAATATCAAAGAGTAGCACCTCATTATTGAGAATAATGAGTTAATGGTTGTAGAGGTAAATATCCAAACTATAGCGAGAAATATATAAAAAGAGAAAACGGTAGGAAATTCCCAAAAGTAAAAGAAAAACTCAAAAAAAAAAAAAACCCAACTAAAACAGGTGAAGAAGGACAACCTTCTCAAAACAACTAAACTCACTTTTTCAGAATAATGGTAAAGATGATGAAGAGGAGGACGAAAGAATGATTCACAGTCTTTTAAAGAACAAGCCAACGTATTTTCCAACAAGATTACCTAATAAATATTGGTTCCAAATTTTTGTCACAAAGCCAGATAGTTTGTGGGGGTAAATCGATAACATCGACCCAGTGCTCAATTGATACTTATTTTATCGATTCCGGAAGGATGAAAAGCAAAGTCAATGTCGATAGAATTTGAACTCAAAACGTAAAGACGACCGATATGCTGCTAAGTACTTTGTGCGGCGTGCAAACATTCTGCTAGCTCTCCACATTGTTGTACCATAGATATTTTAGGCATTTCAAATGAAAGCTGCAGTTGGAGTTGGAATATAGGAGACTCACGAAGAAGAGTTTGTTAGTGAAAACAACATAAAGACATTACAGCGTACTGAAATGAAATAGTCTTATCTTGAGGACGTGAATTTTATTTTAATTTTATCTGATTTTAATGTTTTTTTCCTACATCCTTCTTTCTTCCATGTAATAGTTTGTGATTTATAAATTTTTAATTCGTTCATTTATATACTGTATAACTGGTCATCCCACCCAACTATTATTACTATCATTAAAAACTGGCAAGCTGGCGGACTCGTTAGCACTCCGGGCGAAATGCTTAGCGGTATTTCGTCTGCCGTTACGTTCTGAGTTCAACTTTCACCGAAGTCGATTTTGCCTTTTATCCTTTTGGGGTCGATAAATTAAGCATCAGTTGCGTACTGAAGTCTACCTGATCGACTGCCCCACCCCTCAAAATTCAGGCCTTGTGTCTTTAGTAGAAAGGATTATTATTATCCTTAAGGCGGTGAGCAGGCAAAATCGTTAGCATACCAGGCAAAATGCTTAGCAGCATTTCGTCCACCTTCACGTTCTGTGTTCAAATTTCATCGTAGTCAGATTTGCTTGTAATCGTTTCGGGGTCGATAAATTAAGTACCACTGAAACACTGGGGTAGATGTAATCGACTAGTCCCTTCTCCCAAAATTTCAGGCCTTGTGCTCTTTGTAGAAAGGATTATTATTATTACCACCATTAAAGGTGGTGAACTGGAAGAATTGTTAGCCCTCTGAACAAAATGCTTGTCAGCGTTCCGTCAGGGTTTACATTCTGGGTTCAAATCTCGCCGTGGTCGACTTTGATTTTTATCCTTCCGGAGTCGATAAAATAAGTACCAGTTAAGCACTGGAGTCGATTTATTCAACTTTCTCCCTCCCCACAAATTTCTGGCCTAGTGCAAAAATTTGAAACTATTATTCAAGGCGCCGATCAGCACGCCGGCCAAAATACTTAGTAGCATTTCAGAGGCTGGATCGCTGCAATGCGCAGCGATGTCTGCACGGTGGTCAAAGTAAATGACCATCTAGCAGAATCGTTTAGTATCACACTTTCGGTCCATCAGGGATGTCTATTGTCATCCTTTCTGTATGTGCTGGCTCACGAGCCATTACTACAGAAGCTGGATGTTTCGAGGAGCATCCCGCGTGAACTAGGGTGCGGAAGATTCGTGTCAGCTTATGCGGACGACGTCACGGGAGTAGTGTCGGGCATCTCGGAAGTTGAATTGATCAGCACTATCCTAAGGATGTACGAAGCGGTGACAGGATCAAAGACTAACCAGGAGAAGTTGGCGGGCCTGCAGCTCGGCAGCTGGGGAGGCAGGTCCAAGCCACCTGTCAGCGTCCTACAGAAGGATCGGTCAAGTTGCTCGGATTTGGTTTGGTTTGGTTTGGTTTGGTCCAGATTTTCAGATGGACTAGATCTTGGGAGAGGTGACGAGCAGGGTGGCCAGTCTCAACCAGAAATGGGGAGAGAGGAAACTGTTCCTGAAAAGTCGGGTGGAGGTGTCAAATACGCATATCACTTCCGTTATCTACTACTGCCTAACCGTCGTCTCCTGCCCTTCATTGTTGATCAAGCTGGAGCACTTACCGTTCTGCTTTCAGTAGAAGACTTGGCAAGCCGTGGTTAATGATGCACAGACATGAACTGAGGCTGCGACATCTTCGGGGTTTCGTTTACGATGAGCAAGTATGGTCACCGTTTGTCAGACAGGATTTTTCGCAGCTCGTCTCATTGACAGCACTGCAGTCCTGAATCAAGCGTAGACCGAGAGAGGTCGCTTGGTACCTGGAGTGTTGGCAAGCGCTCACAGCCCTCTACTAGTCGGGCACTTCGGTTGGTAGAAGTTTCACTTTGGACTTCTATAGGGGATTCGTGGTGGGTAAGAGGGTGATATCCTCGGAGAATCTGTGAGGGAAGATCAATTGGTTTGGTCTTTGTCGGAGAACTTTCGTGTCGGGCCCTATAGATAATTTCCGCAAATCCATGGCTCGGCAGTGCTACCGTGGGGCTCGGCAAGTTAAAGACAAGCTCTACAGGTACAAAAAAAGTAAACTGAGCGTGTAGGGGAAAGTACTACACCGCAGTATTTTTGCTGAATGGTAGGTGACTATGGCGATATATGCCTGTAGGCCGTAGATAATGAGAAGAGAGATGCCTGCCTGGAGTGCTCTTGGCGATCGAGGTGACCAGTATGTGTGGGGTTCCTTCGTTGCCCATCTTTGTTGAGAATTTTATTGTTAAAATTTTGTCGTTATTCTTTCTGTTGTTAATTGTTATTGTTTTCATTGTTGTTAATTGTTATTGTTTTTTGTTTTCACGTGATACATATAAATCCCACCACAGTCCTTTGTGTTTTATCGTCCTTTTGTTTTTGTGTGCGCTCCTTGTGACAAATAAGAAAAGAGTTACTACTACTACTGCTGCTATTACTACTACTACTACTACTACTACTACTACTACTACTGCTGCTATTACTACTACTACTACTACTACTACTACTACTACTACTACTACTACTACTACTACTACTACTACTATTATTGTTATTATTATTATTATTATTATTATTAGCGTTTCATACGTTAATGCTTATTTTTTGTATCCTTGTGTGTTCCAATAACTTTCTACTCTTTCAAGGACTCATTTTTGATATTTCGTTGTGTTACAAAACAACTTCAATCGCTCATTCTTAGTTTTCGTTCTTTTATCATATAATACTGAAATTTTCATGTGATTGTTCTCAAAACAACAAACAGAATTAAAATATAGCGTCACTTTGGAAAGCCAACCAGTAGAAGATAGAAGTTGTAGGTGTATGATCGTTTAACGAACCAAACATCTTACACCATTCAAAGATAGCACAGTGGACTACCTCCATATATCTTGAAGGCATTTGCTGTAGTTAGAAATACGTGGTATTGTCATATGATGTAGAAAGGGTAAAGTTTGTGATAAGAATGTATTCCACGATGTAAATTAATATTTTTTATTATTTCGCTCAGGCTACTATTGTCTTTGAAAAAATCTACGAAACTACACGACTCCTCATTCCAACTTACGTAAAATAATACAATTTTGTATTTGTTGTAAAAAGAGTGTAGCGAACATACAGAAACAGTACAGCTGTCTTTAATTTCACCTGCGGTCAATAAAATAAGAACCATCCTTAAATAAAGATCAACTCAGTCGTCTCGGTCTCTGTGTCTATAGAAAATAACAGTGTTTGCTTTGTGATGAGAAAGAAAGCTTCTAAAAAGTCGGTGCTTCATACATCTTAAGTTTAGAAAGAAATGCGTATGAAAATGTATGTTTTTTTCTTAACACTTGTATGTGCGTCTAGGTTCTGAGACGTTGTATATGTACGAATCTGTGTATGTATAGAAATGTATCTGATATGTGTATGGGCAAGTGAATCTGTTGTATTGCGTTGTG
>NC_068987.1:58225211-58226212 GCF_001194135.2 Octopus bimaculoides | reverse complement strand
CAAAGCCTTGTGAGTGGATTTGGTAGACGGAAACTGGAAGAAGCCCATCGTATATATGTGTGTGTGTGTGTGTGTGTGTGTTTGTATGTGTGTGTGTGTGTGTGTTTGTATATGTGTGTGTGTATGTGTGTGAACTCTGCGTGATGTATGATGTTTATCTTTTCTAGACAATAAGTGGAAATTGATTATCTTCCCCAGATACTAATGAAGCACTCACGAAATGGGAGTTTTGGTGATTTGCCAGTTTGCTAATTGATTGACTGATTCTGAAGTTCGCCTCAATATTGAATACAAAGAGGTTGGAAATCTGACAAAACAGTTAAGAAGCTCCGTAATTAATAAGAAAAATCCAAAAGACAAGAACTTCATGACAGGGATAATCACTTTTCTTGTTCATTCTCTCCACCAACCATTCTACATCACTCCTTGACGTTATTATCTTCTCATCCGCAATCTTGTGATCTCAGCGATATATCTCTATATCCTTTCTCTATCTTACCTAATAAGATCATGTGTCGGAAACATCCGGTTGTTTCACTCCGTTTGGCAAATGAATTCAATGGATGCTTTCTCATATAAACTCTTTAAAGGATCAATTTTTGCCAACGTAGACGAAAACAGTTTGCTCAGATTTCGGATATTACAGGATAAAATTTGTAATTATTTGATTAACTGCAACATGTGTATACCCATATTTATGTGTGAATACTCTCCTCCTCACATATGAATACACACATGCATTCATACGCACATGTATAGATATATATGTAAGCAAGTGCCTATAGCCCCGGGCCGATCAAAGCCTTAGCTTTGTGGGTGGATTTGATAGGCGGCAACTAGAGCTCGTCGTATATATATGGGAGAATATACGAAAAAACAACAACAGACGAGGACAGGTGGTGTAAATAACAAAAGGATGTATTAGTATGACGCTCGGGAATACGGAAAGTCTTTGACGTTTCGAGCTACGCTCTTCAACAGAAAGAATACGGAGACATATA
>NC_068987.1:58222494-58224868 GCF_001194135.2 Octopus bimaculoides | reverse complement strand
ACACACACACACACACACACACACACACACACACACACACACATACACGAGCATTGGACGACAATATAAGCCTTCGAAGACAGTTGCTCCCATAAGTATCGAAATAAAATTTGGGATTTATGGAGGGTCAAAGCTGGGAACAAAAACAGGACAGTGGAGACATACAAGGAAACCGAACGAAAATAAATATTGAGGGTCGTTAGACCACAATGAGGGTAAAATAGCGAATGCAGGAGAAATATTTTCTTGACAAGAGACAAGATAGACGGGAGAGATTGGATACGTCCAGTCTTTAGGACAAACCTGAAAGAAAGGAAAGATGATCACGTGAGGAGAAAAAAGAATGACGATGGTTACGTGTGAGCAACGAGAGAGAGAGAGAGAAAGAGAGTAAAGCAGAAAGAGGGGAGAGAGACAAACAGACAGATAGGAAACGGTGAGGGGGAGAAAAAAGTCAATTAGAGACAGGATGAGAGAGAAAACGACGGGAGAGAAAACAGTATAGCGTAGAATCGCATCAAAAAGATTAAGATTAACTTACTTGGAAATGGATGCGTGGCGTTCAATCAAATAATAATATAAATTATATATATATATATATATATATGTTGCCATAGTAACGAAGCTAAAACACCTAGGGTAAAGCCGCTTGCTACAGAGTGACCCTGAACTCTGCTGTGCATACGCACTAAGTTTTAACGTTCTAGCTCACTTTCGTTGTTTACAGCAGTGCTTGGAAGAAAGGTGTGTAGTGCGTGATCGTCACATTGAATATGATAGAAAGTTGAGCAGAGAATCTAAATCAAATTTTGCCAAAAGCTTGGTGATACCTGCTTAGAGGCTTATGCAAGGTTTTCAAAAAGCTTTCATCGTTCTCGACACAATCAAGGAGATCTTGTGCAACTAAAACCCAAGTGTCTTCTTGGTCAGCTGAAAGCAGTTTTGGCGCAAACTTGGCAGACACGCATCTCATACATAAATCGTCAGTGATAACGGACTGAACTGAACAGTAATTAATCTGCACATCCTCGGATAACTCATGGATGGTGAATCGACGATTTTCCCTCACAGCTGCACGCACATCTGCGATGTTTTTCTTACTTCTGCTGATTGCGGGTATTCCAGAACGTTCTTCAATATCGACATTTTCCCGGACATCTTGGAAACGTCTGAACCACTCGTACACTTGTGTGCGGCTTATACACTACTCTCCATACACTTTCTGCAACTTTGCGTAGGTCTCTGAGTAGGTATCACCACAACAAATTTCTCTGTCATGGTCAATGCAACGATCACACGCTACACACCTTTCAAGTACTCCTGTAAACAGCAGAAGTGAGCTAGAACGTTAAAACTTAGTGCGTATGCATAGCAGCATTGAAAGTCAGTATTTACCAAGCGACTCCACTCTATGTGCTTTAGCTTCGTTACTATGGCAACAGTCCGTATACTTATTGATCAGACCTCGTATATATTTTATGCACAACACAGCGTGTATTCATATAGTATTATAGACTGTTAGCAATGCTTTTCTAAGCTTCACTATTTACCTGACTGCTTTTGTTATTTTCATCATTTTCCTAATTGCATAAATCTGCTTGAGTCGTGTTAGTTTTCGTTTTCGTCTTGAAAATAGAAAACTAACCCACTTTTCAAAACAGAATTGCTTGTCAGTAGGTCCTGTTGCCGACCTTTAATCACGTATATATAGCTTAATACATACTGCTATGTTAACACCCATATTCATACAGAAAATAGTCAGTAATAAATATATATTACAAACCCTAACAAAAATCCGCTAACTCAGACCTGTTACTCTTCTACGCACACCGTCAATAAGTCAGAAAGACATAATCCTGATATTAGCTTGAAATACCAACATGTATTCAAATTACTTTACACTGCCATTACAGTAGATATAATCAGGTGTAAAATTAGTGGGGAATCACTTAAGACAGAAAGAGCATAAACTGTTTCATTCTGTTGATCATACTTTCCAGTCATAAGTGATGACCGAAAACCAAATGCACAATATTTTCTCATCGAATAATAATTTCATCACAATTTTGTGTTCACACTGGTGGAAGAAAATGGAATCGGTTCTTTCCCTAAGCTATACTCAGCGCTGCAAGCTAATGTAACATTTTATAATTTCTGCAAGAAATGACGTATCATTAACTTTAACGACAAATAGCTAAATTGAAGAAAATTGAAATTTAAGAGATTTTCTCACTGATGTATCACTATGTGTATGTAAGTGATACCAAACGTTGTCGCACATACATACATGCACAGACGCACACACACATATGCGTATTATTATTATTATTATTATTATTATTATTATTATTATTATTATTATTATTAATAGTTA
>NC_068987.1:58217643-58222324 GCF_001194135.2 Octopus bimaculoides | reverse complement strand
ATTATTATTATTATTATTATTATTATTATTATTATTATTATAGGCGGGCGAAATGCTTAACAATATTTCGCCCGTTGCTACATTCTGAGTTCAAATTCCACCGAGGTCAACTTTGCCTTTCATCCTTTCGGGGTCGATAAATTAAGTACCAGTTACGCATTGGAGTCCATCTAATCTGGCCCCTCCCACAAAATTTCAGACCTTGTGCCTATAGTAGAAAAGATAATTAGAATAGAAACGTTAAGCAGTGATGTGCATAAATACAAACTTGTTACCAGTTCAAGTATGCTTGAGGCATATTCGAAACCGTAAAAATGTACTTGAGAGAAAGGCTTTCTTACGTGTTCAAAAATACCTCAAGCATATTTCAACTGGTACCAAGTCAGCATTATTATTAATAATATTGTGTTAAGGTGGCCAGCTAGCAGAATCGTTAGTACGCCGGGCGAAATGCTTACTAGTTTTTCGTCTGTCTTTACGTTCCGAGTTCAAATTCCGCCGAGGTCGACTTTGCCTTTCATCTTTTCGGTGTCGATGAAATAAGTACCGGTTATACACTGGGGTCGATATAATCGACTAGCTCCCTTCCCCCAAATTTTCAAGGCCTTGTGCCTTAGTTATTAATAATATTGTTTCAAGTTCCGCAGCAATAGACTTTGCTTTTCATCCTTTCGCAGTCGATAAAGTAAACACCAGCCAACCTCTAGAGGCGATGTAATCTCCCTCCTCCAAAATTTCAGGTAGTTTTTACTTTTAGTAGAAAGAATTATTGATATTGTTGTTTTTTCTGTAGTTATTATTGTTGTTGTAGTGTGGAGGCGCAATGGCCCAGTGGTTAGGGCAGCGGACTCGCGGTCATAGGATCGCGGTTTCGATTCCCAGACCGGGCGTTGTGAGTGTTTATTGAGCGAAAACACCTAAAGCACCACGAGGCTCCGGCAGGGGATGGTGCCGAACCCTGCTGTACTCTTTCACAACAACTTTCTCTCACTTTTACTCCCTGTTTCTGTTGTGCCTGTAATTCAAAGGGTCAGCCTTGTCACACTGTGTCTCGCTGAATATCCCCAAGAACTACGTTAAGGGTACACGTGTCAGTAGAGTGCTCAGCCACTTGCACGTTAATTTCACGAGCAGGCTGTTCCATTGATCGGATCAACTGGAACACTCGACGTCGTAAGCGACGGAGTGCCAACAACAACAACAACAACAATTATTGTTGTTGTTAAAACACGAAACAGGGAGAGGGGAAAAGTAGAGAGAACAGGGAAATGGGTGGAGTAGAGAAAGAAAGAGAAGGACAGGGAGAAGTGGATGAAATAGAGGGTAAAAAGGAGAAGGAAAGGGTAAAATACAAAACCAATATTGAGCTCGATGTTCTCCGCTTTTTTTCCTTTTAGCACCTCCACTCTCATTCTTTATTTCACCTCCTTCTCTCTCTCTCTCACTCAAACCACAATAAAATACTGAGGTCGAAGTAATCAAATAATACCACCCCCTAAATGTATTGGCTTGCGCCAAAGTTTGAAACTATTAAAGGTGGTGAGCTAGCAGAATCGTTAGAACGGCAAACGAAATGCTTAGAGGCATTTCTTCCGGCTTCACCTGAATTCGAATTCCACCGAGGTCGACTTCCCCTTCTGTCCTTTCGGAGTCGATAAATAAGTACCAGTTGAGTCTCAAAATTTCAGGCCTTGTGCCTTTGTTAAAAAGGATTATTGACATCATTGAAGATGTCGTACAGTATCCAATATTGTGATTGAAAATATTATGTGTACCAGTAATTAGTACCGTCTTCCATCCCAAGTCACAACAAGGACCTCAGATAGACAATACTTTATGCAGTATGCGTGCAGTTCCAAGTAAAGCCGATTTTTGCAATACACCAAGATTTGGGTTCAATACCACCCGACCTGAAGAAACATCTACACACTTTACAAATACCCTAAAATCTTGGTGTATTGCAAAAATCGGCTTTACTTGGAACTGCACGCATACTGCATTGTTGATAAATCCTTCTACATTAGCAACATACTGTAGCACTTCTTGTTCGCTGTTTACTAAATCCTGTGTCCTGTTTCTTCTTTCACTGTCGATGCACTCTCGTCCGCTAATGAGGTCACATCCACTTTTACCCCTCTTCATACACAGTCTGTGTAAGTCCGCAATACACCATGCATTGTCATCGTTTGTTGGGTAGTGCTATCCCGCTGGTCAATCTCCGCTCGTGTCCATTTCAGAATGGGTTCACTATAACATACTACAGCAACAACCCATGTGTTTATCACAGTCACAAAGTTCTTTGCATTGAGTTTTGACTTCAGAAGTTTGAGGCGCTTCAAATAAGCAGTGGTGACCTTGTCTTTCATTTCTCTGTGCAAGGTATAGTCCAGCTTGAGGGTCCCAATGTACTTGTACCCACCATCATCAGGGTCTCCCATTCACCCTCCGTTTGGCAGTTCTATGCCCATGTAATCTGCTCTTTTCCTCCTCTCAAAGTGAGCATCGCACACTTTGAGATACTGAATTCCATTCCTATATCCTTGCTATACATCTTTACAGTCTGAATCAGTATCTCTATTTCAGGTTCTGTTTTTACGAAGAGTTTTAAGTCATCCATGAAGTGAAGGTGGTTGATACGAAGTCCATCCTTCCTCAGCTCGTAGAGCGCGTTGACTTTGTGTAGAACGACTTCGGTGGAAAAGCTCAAGGTACGGAAAAAAAAAGTGAAATCACCACAACTATCATTATCCCTTATTACCATTATTATTGTTGTTGCTTTTATCCTTGTGGCCACTTTTTCTAGCCAAGATAACAATGTTCTTGTTGATGTTGTTTTTGTCTCTGGCAAGGCTATATTTTTTCACCACAGGAAAGGATAGTGGTTGGGAGAATAATTTTCTTTCATTTTTCTGCTGTTCCTTAATCCTGTTTGGTGATAATTTCAGATTTAATTTTTCTTCGTAGAGAGCTTGCTGATTCACGTCCATGAACTTTAGTCTTTCCTTGCAGGGATCTTGGATAATTTTATAATGTTACTGTTTTATTTTTCACTCGCCTTTTATGTAACTCCAAATTGTATTGTCATGTACCGTCCCCAATGTTTTTGTGAACATTTAGTGGTAATAAGGAAAGCACTACTACTACTACTACTACTATATCAGGAAAAGATTTAACTGAGTATGATGGAAAGCGTCAGCTGCCCAGACTTGTTTACTGATCATGCTTCAAGAACGTTATTATTATTATTATTATTATCATTATTATTATTATTATTATTATTATTATATGAAAACTCACACCTAATTTTACTGGGTATGATGAAAAGTGTCAGCTGTCCACAGCCAGCAGACTAGGGTGACACTTCTTTGCTGGTCATGCTTCAAGAACACTGCGAAGAATTCCTGCAGTTCCAAGCAATGCTGATTTTTGTAGGTGTTCTACCTTCACACTTGCACCGATCTTTTTCAGCCGTGCTGGTGGTTGAGTGCTGATACTTCCAAGTGCACCAATTACTACTGGTATCTCGTCTAGTCTCTTCATTGGCAACAACCTTCGTATTTCCCACTTTAAATCGTCGTAGTTGTTTATTTTTTATTCTTGTTTCATATTGAACCTGTTGTCACCGGGGCATGCTATATATCGATAATGATACATCTTCTTCTTCTTCTTCTTGAGTGACAGAGCAATGCATGCCATCTAAGTGACACTGGGGTACAAATATACGAAGCCCATTATACCCATCATGACTACCTGTCTGATAAGGGTACACCAGACACATGCATCGCAACCATATGTGCGCGACATGGTACCTTATAACAAGATACACAGTCCATGACCTTGCAGGTGGGGCCCCGTTAGAATTTTCTTCAGGTTGAGCAGCCCATCCCGCTCTGAATAAGGGTTGTTTAAGGATTTTGAACGAAACACCCATGTTTCCAGAGATGAATTATTGAAACCCCATAGAATTACTCTCAACACATGACTATGATGCCCTGCTACTGCTTGTGATAAGAGATGCACATATTGTCAGTCACTAAGAGACATGCTCAACTGGTTCAGGTCAAGCAATTGACAAACCAATCTGTGGTATTGAGCAGAATATTTGCTGTAGCCCATCTTTTATACCAAGACAAAACAATGTACATGATAACACTTCCAATCAGTTAAGATCAGAAGCCATGAGAGCCACTGCCTGGTACTGTATCAAGGCAGTAATTATTATTACATAATAATAGTTATTATATAGTAATTATTATTACATAATAATTGATAACAGCAACAATGATAATAATAATAATGATAAAGATAATAATAATAGCAAAGTACCCGGACCTATCCTTTGAATTACAGAGACTATGGAAAGTGCGAATATAAAATGTACATTGGTTTCACGTGAAACTCTGAGTAACAGCTTTTGTTATATTTCTGCTGCTTTTAAATAAAGCATATTACTCTACTTCTGATATTTGAATACTCTTTTTTCCACCTTGTTTCACATTTATATGCTTACTCCGGTGTACGTATATATATATACGTATATATATATACGTATATATACGTATATATACGTATATATACGTATATATATATATATACGTATATATGAAAGACATGTTAGGATCCACAATGAGCAGAACTTACTTGCAGGTATTGGTAGTGCAAATCAGAGGTGCAATCTGTG
>NC_068987.1:58209756-58210340 GCF_001194135.2 Octopus bimaculoides | reverse complement strand
GTTTTATTTATATTCCTGCAGAACTAATGTGGGGTATAGAATATGGAATATACAATATATAATATAATATACGATATACAATATAAAATAAAATAAAATAAAAATGGATGGCACCATGAAAGAAAGTATTGAATGTAGATGAAATATTGAGTGTCCAGTATAAAGGATCAAATATATAAATATATAAATATAAATATATAAAGGCGACTCGAGTTTCAGGGCTATTTCCCTTCGTCATGGCCGGTATGACAGACTATATATATCCGTAAAGCCAGAAAGAAAAAAATGGCGTGATCAAGCTCAGACTTCGATCATGTGACTACAGTAGTACCAACTATAAACACGCACGCACAGAGGGTAATGTGATAATAATAAAGTCAGTCAGAAATCAGTTTTCCCGGACAGAAACAATGCAGTTATAAATAAGAAGAGTTGAAATTAATGCGTGGAAGATTTCACAGCTCAAGCATTACTCCTTCGTAGTCAGCCTATAAACTTTTCAGTCCACCCTCGCATATAGAAATGTGATTATATGTATGTATATACAGATATATGTTTATGTATACACATACCCCCCCCCCCCC
>NC_068987.1:58208907-58209708 GCF_001194135.2 Octopus bimaculoides | reverse complement strand
CACACACACATGTATATATAATACATACATGCATAGTGTATATATACATATATATATATAATTATGACGCACATAAATAATAAGCTGCGTAATGTGCAAAATATACATTGAGAAATATAACGCTGGGCAACAACAAAAAATTTTTGTCTGATCCCTGGAATATCTCAATGAATTCTTAAATGATTTTGCCTGCTGAATTCAAAAATAACTTCAGTTTTTCTGTATCAGGTCTAGTTTTCTGACTAAACCTGAAAGAATAAGTATTTTATTCATACATTATATAGTATGAATCAATAAAGTATATTGATATATTTAGTATATCAATATATAGTATGAATCAATAAAGAGAGCGTAACACAAAATAAAACGAACTACAAATAAAAATTAAAAATTGAAGATGCAGAAATTTCAAAGAATAAAATTTGAGTTTCTTTGTACACTGTGAATGTTGAGCAACAGGAGTATCTCATTTTAAACATCATCATCACAGCATCGCAACGTCCTTGGTACCGAGTTTCCATCTCCTTGATGTCCTGATGGAATCGTTCACCTTGTTCATCGCTAACATCTCCGAGATTTTCAGAAAAACAATCAAGATGACTAAAATGATAATGCATTTTGATGCTCATATTCGCACCAATCTCACGAAAAGTTGTTATCAAGTTGGTAACAAGGTCTTTATAGTTTTCAATTTTGTGTTTCTTCAGGAAATTTTGCACTATTTCTGCAAAAGATTGCCAATCTGTTGCTTCATTTATGTTCATTACTTTTGATCCTTTCATTCACGAAATTTGCGTCCTT
>NC_068987.1:58206320-58208897 GCF_001194135.2 Octopus bimaculoides | reverse complement strand
ATGTTCATTACTTTTGATCCTTTCATTCACGAAATTTGCGTCCTTCAAGAGCTTACGGATTTGTGGTCCATCAAAAATCCCTGCTTTAAGTTTTTCAATCGTCACGTCTGGAAATATACGGCAGATATACTTGAAGCACTCCCCAATTTTGTCAAGAACTTTGACGAATTGCTTGATCAACCCGAGTTTGATGTGCAAAGGGGGGAAAATGATTTTGTCTCGCTCAAATAAAGGTTCTTCCAATATATTGACAACTCTACATGGAGGCGGCCAGTCTTTCTTAACATAGTGGTTTCCTTGGTCCCTACTGTCCCACATGCAAAGAAAGCATGGGTATTTTGTATAACCAGATTGCTGTCCCATGAGAAAATTCACCATCTTTAAGTCAACGCAGATGGTCCATTTATGATCATGATACAATATCTTCTCTAAAACCAACTTAATTTCTTCAAATTTTTCCTTCAGAGTTGTTGAGTGGCCGAGGAGTGGGACAGACCCATACACATTTCTGTTGTGCAACAATGCACATTTTAAACTAGGCTTAGAGCTGTCTATTAAAAGACGCCATTCCTCTGATTTGTATTGTTCAATGCCAAGTTTATTAAGAAGTCCACTGACATCTCTGCAGTAAACCGGCTCTTCTTCTTCTTTTGTGAAAAAAGAAAGGAACTCATCATGTCGACCCCGATAAAATGTTATACGGATACCATTCTCTTGAAGATACTTCTCTTTCAGTCGAGAAGCCAACAGTTCTGCAGAATTTTTTTTTGGAAGTTCAAGTCACGAACTAGATCATTCAACTTTACCTGGGAGAATAGCTGAGGTAAAGTCTGAACTGAAAAGTCTTGATCTCTAGTGTCTTCTTCAGGTGATGAATCTTCTTTGATTGCGTGTAAAGTTATCAGAGGTAAGACATTGAAGAGAGGAACAGGAAGCTCTTCACTGTATGGAACCTATCTATTAGCAAATACAAACCACATACTTTTCCTTGTCTCTTTAATCCATTGTCGCAAATGTTCTGTACATTGTTTGCAGACCCAATGCGGTGTAAGATAATATCTTGGTCTCCCTGCTTCACCCCAAAATATCCCATATACGCTCTTTCAACAAAATCATTGATGTTTTTTTCGATTTTCAGGTGATGTGTATTCTCCACAATCATAACAAAACACATTTGGAGAATTTGGAGGTGTCTTCTCTTCACTCCTACCTCCTCTCTTCACTCCTACCTCCTCTCTTCACTCCTACATCCTCTCTTCACTCCTACCTTCTCTCTTCACTCCTACCTCCTCTCTTCACTCCTACCTCCTACCCACCTTCTCCCTTCCCCCTCTCCCTTCCTCGTCATCCCTCCCTCGTAACCCCACTCCTACACAATCCAACTCCACCTTCTCTATCCATCCCACTCCATCCCATCCCTTACACCCACTCCCACATGCTTCACCTCTACTCCTCCCTCCGCCTAAATCACACCCCACCCTTGCTTTCCCTACTCACGCATCCCCCAATCCCAACACCACCACACCACACACCATCACACCGCACGCCACCATACCACAGAACACTATATCACATCACACCACCACGCACACACTAGCACTGACCACTTCCCAGCACCCACACCATCATCCACACACCTACACATGCATACACGCACACGTCAAGGTCACCAGCCCTCTTCCACACGCACATACATGCTCTCTTATACACACGCACTCACACTTTCATTTTGGCATCACAACTACTTTATTATCTCCCCTTCTTCCTAGTTCTCCTGTGTGACTCCTCTGTCCGGCATTCGCCATGATAGATCGCTAGCCACTACACATTCTTTATTATATGTTTCTTTCTGTCTTCCTTTCTGGGGAAGAGCGTAGGCTCTAAACGTTAAAGACTTTTTCACTTCTCGAGCGTTAAGCTAATACATCTATTTGTTGTCTATACCACCTGTCTTCGTCATTTGTTTTTTGTGACGTCTCCCCTATATATATATATATATATAATAATAATAATATAGATTTAATCAAAAGATTAAATGTACTTAAAATGTTTGAGGCACCAGAATTTGGTAAGATAAAAACCAAAACCAAAATCAAGAGATTTGGTGAATAAAAATTTGAAGATAAGCAACAAAAATTCAATAGGTTATAGCATTACGTACGTTTCGTACAAGCTCCATTTATTCATGCGGTGAGAACACCACAGAATGTACGATGAAAATGTACTCCTCAGCTGCATAATGGAATTTCATTTTAGAAAGTTATTTTGAGGATGTTTGCAAAAAACAAGAGTAAGAGAAGAAAACATATCATCTCGATTATGCTGCTGTTCCACAGACAAGTGAATCAAACAAGAATTTAAAATCTAATTGGAGGGATAGTAGTTTTTTCAAATATAGAGGAAAGTAGGTTAAGTAGTGGTAGACAGCAGGTTAGGGGTAAATCAAGCATGAGGAAAAGAAAAAAAAGGAAATGGAAGAGTAATACCCTAAGGAGTGGTAAGAATTTGGAAAAAAATTTAAGGTAAGGGAATTAAGGTCAAGGTATTAAAGAAATATATCTATTCTACAGTAGAAAT
>NC_068987.1:58199591-58203377 GCF_001194135.2 Octopus bimaculoides | reverse complement strand
ATGTGTGTGTGTGTGTGTGTGTGTGTGTGTGTGTATGCACACACACATACACACACACACATATATATATTCATATATACTTCTTATATGTAAGTGTGCACGTGCGTAATTATATATACATATATGTACGTATATATGCATGACACTTTTTCTTTATTATTACCTCCCTTTAAACGAGAAGTCATGTTGTGCCCTTTTCTAGTTCATAACTTAACAAATCAATTTATAGGTTTTAAAGCAAAATAAGAATCGGGTTCAAATATGTACTTAGGTTAGTAAGAACGATCCACTTGCTGAAAACACAAAAGGAATAAAATTAAAGCATTGTCTGTAACTACACGTTACTTCCAGGCACATGTACCAATAAAATTCAAGATCTTTATCAAATTTCATAGCGTTGCGAACAATTCCAAGCGTATAATTTTGTACTCCGAATGGAGATTAAAATTTACTCATGAAAAATTTTCGTATTTTAAAAAATTCTTATTAATTACATTGTGTATCTAAAAATAGAGGTATCGGGTTTATACATATTCATTTGATTAAAATGTAGGTGTAATTTGCCTTGAGTTTGAAAACGTTTTGTAAACGACCGAATTAAATGACTTCACATTAATGGATCAGTAGACTAAATTTCTTTCATTAATTATTTCTATTCGCAATTTGTTTAAGTATTGTTGTATATATTTATAACACTCATTAGTATTTCTCAATCTTGTTTTGATTGTTAAAATAGAAATGTTCTTCTGTAATTACAACTTATTCGTTGCTAGGAAACTTGGAAAAAAATGGTAAACTTGGGCATGTGTCATCAAACAAAATGTGCTAATTCTCATGTTGTTTCCCCTACTTACTTGAGCAAAATATATGTCAACTTTGAATGTGGCTCTATTTTCAAAATTTTTATTATTTCAATTATTTTGTTTATCTTCCTTACGGAGAAAAATATTCTAATTATCTCTCTTCTTTTATCGAGGTTAGACTTCGGTTTATTTGGATGTTCTATGCTATTTCACCTTTTCTAATTCGTTTTTCTCTTCTTTCTATGTTCTTTTATATATTTTTCGGTCACCGTCGCCACCACAAGCATTTGTTTATATTTGTAAATATATTGCTGTGTACATTTATATTTAAATGTTCGTATACACTCATTTTCTGAATTTTTATTATATATATTTAATTGTATGTATTTTAAAATTTACTATTTGAATGTTTAAATTTCCCCGATATAGTTCGTTAAGTTTTTGACACTCGCAAAAATAAACTTTTACAATTCATAGATTATTGTTATCACTTTGTATTTTCTTGTTGCCAATAAAATGGATGAGCAGTGCTCTCCCTAAAAAAGGGCTGCTCAGTCACAAGAATCTTCCCTTTCCCCACAGAGTTGGTCCCTGTCACGGGAAGACATGGGAATGGTGTTAGAATAAGCTCCTGCTCCCAATCTGCGAATTTGTAAATGTGCGTTTCCTGTTGGTTAGATCTGCACATATCACTAGTCTTTCATCATAGGGCTTTCACTGCTTGGAATGTCAACTGAGGACCCTATAAAGAGAAATTTCTACAGTTTTGGATAATAGTGATAAACGCTTGTACAACACGAATATCACTCTCTGAGTACATTTTGACAAGCCGAAACGAGATAACCAGCAATCAAGAACAAACGCAGTAGCAACAGTTAGAAGCCCTTTACTCTCGATGGATTTTACGTCAAAATTAACCCCCAGCTGAAATCCTGGTAAGTGTTAATACACTGCGTCCCACATTATTAGGTAAATCAACCTTCTCTCAATAAATAAATGTATATTCGTTAAAAACCAGTTGTTTTCCCACTGACTGTTAGCAACGCCTATCTGCGCACATTCTGTTAAAATAAACCGGATCCGTGCAGACACCAATAAATGGTGACCATTTTTGTGATTGGGCAACATTTTCACCGTCACAATTTACTACGCAAGTACAATAAAAATGATAATTGTGTCAGAACAAACGTTTATTTAATTCAATAGTAAAGGATTAACAAAAAATTATTAATAAAGGACTTAATGGTAAACATAATAAGTTCGTATGAAAATAATCATGGGATTATGATGTCTTACAGCTCCTAATGTTTGATGTATGATCCTCCATATGCAATAAACTTCCTCATGCGCTGATCCATTGAATCTGTTAAGGCGATGATATCCTCTTGTATCATGCTTTGAGCAGCATCTGCAATAGCATCCCAGAGGGCAACTTTACTTGAAAACTGCCATCCATCTTGGTAAACGCACCTCTTCAGGACACTCCAGGACATAGGTTCCGCCCAACTTCCTTTTTCACACGTAACAAAGTACTAGTCGAAACAACCCTCGTCTTATTCTTAGCTACCCTCGGCCGGTCAGAAATAGGAGAATGTACAAAATATCTTCAAAGTTCGGCGATCTCCCAGTATTTTTGATATTTCTATGGTTACTTTTCCTTTTCAAGTTCTGGCACTATGGTAGACTTCACGTTTCTGACCATAATGACACTTAAATCGGGCATAATTTGAGACAGCAGAAATGTTGCTGCTACACGATAATGGCTGCCGTTTGTTTTCGTCTCCACAGATCCGATTTATTTTAACAAGACGTGCACAGATAGGTGGTGCCAACAGTCAGTGGGAAAAGAACTGGACATTTATTTATTAAGAGACGGTTGATTTGCCTAGTAATGTGGGACGCAGTGTACTTCAGATTAGAGTATATCTGGGAGTAATAGTGGAAAAAAGGCGGTTTCACATTCCACAAGCCTTGGCACTCCCAAACTCCAAAACTAGGGCACCATTAACGAATGCAATTTGAAGTCCTACCCACATACACAGGAACCCCATATATACCTACGCTGAGCTATGAAGAAATGTAGTTACTCTACCCAGATTGCAAGTTCAGGTCTGGGTAGAGTAACCTGTAATTATTGGGGTACTGAGATATGTAACACACTACCTAAGTACCAATATTGAAAAATTAGTTTTCTCAAAACCAGAAAGGAGAAAGATAGTTCGAAGACTACAGATCCAAGCCATCACTGAAACTGTTAAAATCTATAAAACTTTCTAAAAGTTTTTCATTTAAGTATATATGTGTGCATGCCTAAACATGCAACTATATGCATAAGAATACATACATAAAACAAAACATACAAATCTGCACATGCACTGACTCCAATTACTTCACACCTACCTGAAAAATATCCTGTTGAGGCTGTTGATATTCCAATAAAGGAGCCTTGGATCTAAGTTAGAAACCGGCTCTTTATTGGTATGAAATCTTGAAATAAAACTAAATAATGACATACATACATGCATACATATATAGTGGAAGCCAACACATTTCTAAGTATGATAACTTTTTAGCAATCATGTATATATCTGCCAATAATTTTGCATGTATGTGCATTCGCTTGATTGTGTGTATGTGTGTGTGTTTGTGTGTGAGTGTGTCTGTGTGTGTACATATGCGTGTTCCTGTATGTATCTGCTTGCATGTATAACCTTTCCATTCATTATTATATATGTTCAAACTCTTCCTTTTTTTCTCTTGTGGTTTTTCTGTCTATGTCTAGATGACTCTTTCACTACCTCCCCCATCTCTTTCACTATATTTCTCTCTCCCAATTTAGCTCCCAATCGTTCCCATTGTTCAGTTTTATGAATTACAGCTTCTAATTTCTCACCAACCTCCTATTCTACTATCATTAATACGCAGTCATACAGACGCGCACACACAATATACATACATAAGTATCATAATATTATATATATAT
>NC_068987.1:58195691-58199581 GCF_001194135.2 Octopus bimaculoides | reverse complement strand
TTCAAAGATATGAAAGAAATATTAATTTTCAAACATTACAAAATATGTACACCCTAAAGGAAATTTGCTATATTCAGTACTTTATCCACTATTTTTTTTACTAAATTCAGATATTTTACTAAATTCAGATATTCTCTAGGCGCAGGAGTGGCTGTTGTAAGTAGCTTGCTTACCAAGTTTGTGTTGGCAGTCTACTTCCGGTTACCATTGAAGATAGATGTGTAGCTCAGAGCTCCGTCGAAAGAACAGAGGACACTGTCAGGGTAAGCGAATTTACCTTTTCGTGAGCTGCGTAGTATTCTGCTTTTATTTTTACAGTATATTCTGCCCAGATCTGGGGCATTTTGCTTGTGCTTGGCGGTGTCAAAAATTCGATTGAATTGTTGCCTGTTCCAGGCATAATGTGTGTAGCTGGCTGCTGGTGGGCGTTTCTATGAAATAACCAAGTTCAACAAGCAAAAACCATTTAAAGATTTTTTTCACTTCGGTCGCTGGATTACGGACCAGGACTATTGTTTGTTTATTTGACTGCAACGAAGTACCAGTTCAAGTCAGGGCTGGAGTACGGTGTAGCCCATTTTGTTCCTGCCGAGGATTCTGTGTTTTTCCTTTAAAAAAATTCTCTTTCTTTACTTTTTCCTTGAATTGTTTTTCTTGTTTTTCTCTTCTTCGCTTTTTTTTTTGTTTCTGTTTCGTTTACTGAACTATCTCGCTTTTTCTGAACTGTCATCATTTTGAGACTTTTTTTTATGAACAATTATTTCCTATTTGAATATTTAGTAATCGCAGGAAAAAAGTTAAAAGAGAAGACTACTGCTTTGGAGTGGGAGATTGTCGCACCCAAGCAGTGGCTTGAAGGCCTTCAGAAGAGGACGGTGGTATTACGGACCTATTCTAGGTCGCGTGACGCCATCACCCACTTCAATAGAGATATTATTGATAAAGAGCTGGCAAAATTTTTTTGTGTCCAGGGTGTGTCAAATATGCAACGGTGTGGTTGCTTTTTGACACCTCTGAGGAAGCTTGCATTGCTGCAAGCCAGCCCCTAGAAGGGGAATTAATATTGTTCCTTCCCACATACTGTGGGAGGAAGGTGATAAGAGCCTGAGTATGTGGTCTACTCCCGGGCACCGAAGCGGGGTGGGTTGGAGATACCATCCGGTAGGGCGTGGGGGATAGCGGACCCAGGCTCATAAATGTAAAAGTGACGGTGGCGACCGATTGGAAGGGATCAAAAGCGATTTTGACCCTGTGGAGACCATCGGCCGCGGCCGAAATAGTCTTTCCAGACTTTTTTAAAATGGCTGGCTGCAGGTATCCGGTGATATTTGAGGGACGCCCCCAAGTGTCACTCGTGCCTGGAGACAGGCCATATTAAAAAGAACTGATCCCAGGACCAGGACAATGGTTTCCCACCGAAGGACCCTAAGGCTTCGGGAGGTGGGGGAGAGACTCTGGACAAAGCGGAAGAGCTCCACTTTTCCGAAGTCAGAAAGAAAAGGAAAAAAAGAGAAAGAAGAACGGGTCATTGCAGGTGGACGACGATGTGCCGTCTGCATGTCCCGAAGTTGTGCCACCTACGGTGGACGAAATAGCTCCCACCCCTAAAGATGAAGAATTACTTATCTTTTTCTACAAGGGCGGGGAGGTGCAAAAAATAGTAGAACATAAAGAGACAGTAGATATGGCCTGGACACGGATCGGGAGTGGCCTCCACAGATAGCTGTGGAGGTCATAAGGATTTCCGTGTGGGAAAAGCTTAGCATACTTAAAGAGGATTGTCGCATATGGCCAGTTGGCCCTAACATGGCATATACTTCGTACATGAATGAGGCATGGGAAATGGCGGGGTACGGGAACTCAAGCGGCACTGAAGATAATGATAGATAAATTGATAGATATATCAATGAATAGGAGGTGAAAAAGCCTCGTTAAAAGGGCTTGAAACCGCATCTTATTGCATTATTTGCAGTGGTTTAAAACCTTAATTGTGTTTTTAAAAAATGTTAAGTAAGAGGTTTTAGTGCCTCCTTTTTGTAAGAGGTTTGAAAACTCATTGATTTTTAAAAAAAAGAAAATATGTTTTCGAGAAAAACCCAATCGGCGGGCGTTGGGTTTCGTCTCTCATTTATTCATTTTATGTCATTTCATTTTCATTCATTAATGTGTAGTCCGGACCGCAGCTAGTCTATGTACTGCCTTTATGGCTGGAGGGTATATCAGCCAAAACGTTGTGTTAACAACAAACAAGATGAGGGCAAATATCCGTCAAATGTAAAAAATGTAAATATTTTACTCAGTATAAATCTCGTTTGATTTCCTTCGATATCAGAGTAATGGCAATTTTATTGAAAGATTTTAGGAGTGCACATACTTATGTGAGATATATATATATATATACACAGCTACACACACATTAGTGGAATATTATATTTCTCTAGGCAATTTGTAATGTTGGTTTTAATTGTTTTGCTCACACAAACAGATTTGATACAGAATTATAGATACTTAAACTTTCTGCTCTGGTGTTATTTTATTGCCGAAGGTGACAATTCTGTGCAAATCTATCTTTGTAAAGATAATTACGCCATGGAGCTGGCTGAAGCTGAATTGTTGTGGCTTGTGGCAGCAATTTGATAATTCTCCTAAATTCTTGTTAAGTATGTTACAGATTGTCTCATTATTACTTTTACCATTCAGGTAGGTATAGCCTACCGTTCCGAAATCCATTAAAATATGATCAATAGAACAAAATCTACAGTTTCATGACCTGTTAAATTACAAAGCATTTCTATATAAGATGCTTCATAATACTGGGGGTTGTGTTAGTTCTTGGTATTGAGTTTCCAGACAAATTGCTTGAGATGTGAAATTTCCTTATTCATTGATCTGATGATCTGAACATCATATATGTTAAATGAAACGGCTCTTAAAAGTGTTTGCAGTTAGACCCATGTTATTATATTTTTAATGGTGTGTAATAGTGTTATATTTGTTCTGTCTATACTTCTGTGGTGAATTAGAGGCCCTTGAGCGGTCAGCTGGTTGGATCTTAATTGCAACAAGTTTGTTGATGAGTTGCTGTCTTTTATGATAGTGTGTTTATGTTCGGAGCATTTGATCTAAGAAACTATGTTGCTAAAACAAGAATAACTGTACTCAGCATTATATATATATTAAAGAGCTTTTGGTATTTGAGCGACGGTGAGAAATGAGGCCTTATTCAAACTATAAAAATCACGAGTACATTTGTAGTGATATCTAAAGGTGACTTTCCTCTTTCTGATTGTATTCTGGTAATAGGTAGGTCAAGCAGTGTCCTAATTTGCACTTTGGGAGGCTAATGTTTGCTTTTATTAAAGCCTATTGTTGTGTCAAAATTGTTGGATGTAGCTGAAGTAAATAATGCTGAATCGGAACTGCTTGAATATATTCATATTAAATCCGTGCTAAATCTATGGTCTGACTATTCATATTATATGAACTTATCCAGCCATCATCTAAGTAAAAGCTGAACACACACACACACACATACGCACACACAAACACACACACACACGCTCACACGCGCAAAGCCTGCAGGCTTACTAAAAATTAACTCTGCCTCTGATGCTAATAATTAATTTTTAATAAGCCTGTTGGCTATTTGCAACGTCAGCTTCTGAAAAGATGCTGAACTTCCATATATCGTAGCAGCGAGATTTGAATCCGAGCGGCCATGACAAATTTCGTCAAGTACGATCTATGTATGTGATTTTATGCAGCAAGCGCCTATATGAGAGCATCCCTCAATGTTAATAACGCAGTATTCTATGTTCTAACAAAGCATCCATGTTAAGTTGGATATAAAGATTATCATATATATATACATATATATATATATATATAAA
>NC_068987.1:58194433-58195030 GCF_001194135.2 Octopus bimaculoides | reverse complement strand
ACACACACACACACACACACACACACACACACACACACACACACACACACACACACACAAACAAACAAGCACACACACATACACACACATATATATGTATATAGAGATGGAGAGAGAGTGAGAGAGAGAAAGATACATACACATATATGTATATACACATATATGTATGTATATATGTATGTATGTACGTATGTTGAAGGCGTGTGTTTTAGTGGATAGGGTATTCGGTTTCCGATCGTATGGTCGTGAGTTTGATTCCCGGTGGCACCTTGTGTCCTTGATTGAGACACTTCATTTCACTCAGCTACCAAAAATTAGTTGCACAAAGTTGGTCCTTTGAAATAAATGTACTAAATACAGATGATACTTGCATCTCAAAGAGCCTGCCTTGTCACATTCTGTGTCACGCTGAATATCCTTGAGAACTACGTTAAGGGTACGCATGTTTGTGGATTGCTGAACCACTTTCACATTAATTTCACAGGCAGGTTGTTCCCCTGATTGGATTAACTAGTAGACTCGCTGTTGTAAACGACAGAGTACTCACCATTTATGTATGCAGGTATGTATGTATGTATGTATGTATGTATGCACCTC
>NC_068987.1:58192228-58194184 GCF_001194135.2 Octopus bimaculoides | reverse complement strand
TATATATATATATATATATATATGTACACATATATATGTATATATAATATTATAAGGAGAAAATGGAGTTTTAACTAATAAAATTCAATTCATTTACATTTTGTCAAAATTCTCTGTAACTTACATTTGGTTCCATAGTTGACTCGATCAATTACAAACTAATAAATTCAAATTAAAAACTTGCATCTTTAAATAGCAATTATGCTTTTGTTTCTATTTATTTGTGTGCACGTGTGCGTTAAAATTATTTACGCGTGTGCGGGTTGATAATTTACATCTTTCATTTATATTTCATATATGCGTATGTGCGTTAATATGTTTGAGCACGTGATACAATTGAAAACTACAAACTTACTGTAGTAAGTTTGTAGTTAAGCTATTCGTATTCTACGTCATCAGAATATGCATTGCATACATTTCTATCATTAGACAAAATTATGGAAGCCCATATTCGGGAACTTTATTACTATTACTATAACAAATATTTCTATACGATTATAACATACGAAGTAATAGCTAATAATTAATTATTGTTATTTTATTCCACATAACCTCATACAATTTTATTATAATCGTACTTTATAAAACATATTTATGTTTATGAAAATATCCAATTTATATTTTACCCAAGTTAATGCTTTATTTTATTCTTATTTATTTGTAGTTTTTAAATACAAATTTATATGAGTGCGTACATGCTAAACTAGATTCACGTTTACAGTTAAGAACTTTGCGTTTAGATTTTAAAATTTGGAAGATCACTTCAATACAAAGATCACAACGGGTGTCATTCACTTTATAGGATCTAACATGGCTGATAGTTTCCTACTTGAGGTTAAAATCCTTATTTTAACCATTTAATACCCAAATGAATTTACTAAAACTGGTGGAATTTGATTTATTTTTGTTTCTAAATATGTTTTCTGGTTGGCGTTTCAACGTTTAATAAAATTTGCCGTGGATCCAATGTAATAGTAATTTAGTCCATCCGCTTCTACCTTGCATCTGTATACAACATTTTTCTACCAACAAAAATTAAGCTTACAGTCATCTTTAAATTTACAATCACAACGAGTATTTTTATCTTTCTCAATAAATTTGTGGTTAATACTAGTCTTATCTTTAGCGTCATTTTTTCATTAATAATTCTATATTTAAAAAAAACATGTTACGTGGGTTACTTCCCTTTCCTCACTATGAGATCTAATTTGACGCTCATTGGAATTTGGAAAATTTAGGTTGTTATGTGATTCATCATTGTTGCATTTATTTTTATCCTTATAGAAACTGTTCAATTTTTTGCTATTCAATGAAAAAATAAGATTAATTTGCCAAGATAAGTCGGACCTAGGTCAAGGAAGCGAGGCTATGGTTGATAAATACATACCGATTGTTAGGAAAACAATAAAGTTGTAGCTTTCGTCGAACACACGAAGTAATACACTGGTTTAATATAATTGAAAGCAAAAACAGAAACATGATTTTACAAATTGATATAAGATAATTATTATTCTTCAGTTAACCCTATATTACTAAACAAAGCCCTTTTGTTCGCTAGAAAGAATTCTAACCTAAATATGAATGAAATTAGCATTATCTTAGGTGCCAGAAAAACAATTATTAAATTTGACAACCAATATTGGATTAGAAAGGATACTAACGATAGCTTTGATATAACAATGAGGAAATTTTTGATTATTATAACTTATGAAACTCGGTTATAAACAAAAGTTAAGATATTACGGACCGAACAATAACTACTGTAATAAGAATAACTTGGATAAATTTGTAGGTGACCAAAACCCTAAGTACTCTAAGAAAAATAGGTATTATGGTTTTAATAAATATACACTAAATAACAATGAAATATTATAAGCTGGAATTAGTGAACAAAACTTAAGCGGTATAAACGATAATAATTCTCCCTTTTAGAGGTATCTCTATGCTCAATATAAA
>NC_068987.1:58189817-58191992 GCF_001194135.2 Octopus bimaculoides | reverse complement strand
TCTGAGTAACAGATTTTGTGATATTTTTGCTGCTTTGTAATAAAGTATATATATATAAAATATATTTATATATATATATATATATATATATATATATATATACACTCATACACACATACATACATGCATGCATACATACATGCATGCATACATACATACATACATACATACATACATAAATACACACATGCATACATACATACATAAATACACACATACATAATGTTTTACTCATTTTAAATAGTGTTTTACCTGTTGGTTATTTGTTTAATGAACACTTTCGGAATATTTCACGACTTTTCCCCCAAACATTAAAAATATTATATATCAAAATAAAATATTGTGATTATAGGATTATATGACTGTAAAAAAATCTCATTTATTATGGCTGCTATCTTGCAAACAACTTGCACATGCAAGTGCTAGCAGTCGAGAACTCCGCATACCGGAAGCCAGCAAGTGTATGGGATCATCAGGAGAGAATGCGCGCCGTTTCGGGGCCTACCTCTCGACGGCATCAATGCGCACCCCACCCCCACTGATATGCACAAAAATTATCTAGGAAAATCTTCCGAAATAAAACGTTATTTACTAAAGAAATATAAAAGAATCAGCAAAATATGTCAATTATCTGAAAATATGACATGATTGAATAACATTCTTCACTTCTATTTCTACTGATGTAAAAATCTGGATTTTTCATTCATACGCAGGTTTTTCAGTAAAGACTGTATAATAGAATTTCTCTTCGTCGCTTACAGTAGTTTTTATTATATTGAATAGTTTTATTCCTTTGGAAAGTGTTTTTAGATAGATGATACGTCGGTGTAATTGCTCTTTGCAGAGCAAATAATATTTAGCTCTCAGATATCAAAAAGTCATTACCAGAAGCGTTATAGTGACGTGCCGATTAAGCATGTATTCATACTGTTTAATCATAACTCACAGAGAAATAAATGTACGAACGTACATACGTGTGTGTGTGAATGTATGCATGTATGTATCTGTGCAGGTATGTATGTTTGCATATGACTTGTGTGCATGTATGTATAGCGTCTATGGGCACAGTGTATGTTTGTGAATAACGTGTTTGTTTGTATATCGCGTGTATGAATGTGTGTGTGTGTGTGTGTGTGTGTGTGTGTGTGTGTGTGTGTGTATATGTGTGTGTGAGTGTGTATACTGAGCAAAGAAAGAGAAGGAAATTGAGGAAGGAAGCCATCCGTAGAATGAAAGAAAAATAATCAGAGAAAGTATAAGAAAAGAAAGATAAAAGGCAAAAAGTAGAATACAGTAAAAAAAAAATAAATAAAGATAGCGGGGACAAGTAAATGAGAAAGAAATAGAGAGAAATAGCGAGAAAAGGAGAGAGAAAGAAAAAGAGAGAGAGAGAGACGGAGAGAGACAGACAGACAGATAGCGAGAGAGGGAGAGAGAGAGAAAGGTGTGGGACAAGGGAAAGAGAGAGATTATTAAATGTTTTTATTGCTATACAGAGACATATTGACAACATAGACACGAAAAGTGGTTCGCTCTCACAACTGCGCAAATATTCACGTGGAAAATGCTGCATGCAACACCTGGCGGAATAGTAGTGCATGTAACGGGTGACATCAAATAATGAGAGGTATCTTGTTACCACTTAAACACGGGTACAAGTGAAGGAGAGAGCTTTCACTGTAACGCTCGTGTAAGCCAACGAGGAAGATTCTACATCGTCGTTTGGCCTGGTAGAAATAGTAATCTAGTTTCCTTTAAATGACATTCAACCGTATTGGAAAAAAGGACGTAGTCGATAATGTGATACTTAAATACACTGTGCTTATTAAAAAAATAAAAAACAACATAAAACTATATATATATATATATATATATATATATATATAAACAAATAGTAAATGAGTATATGCATATATACGTACAGGTATGTGCATACCGACATCCACCTGTATGTATAGGTGCATATCTGGGTACAGGACATTGCAAACAAAGGTAGACGAGAAAACACACGAGCCACATAGAGAACATTCTACTTCATCAGCTACCCACGTTTTAACACCGGCGTTTCGACGAGCTTCGGGTAGGACGCATCGTTAAAACGGCTCATCCCATGGACCGCAGATTAAATTTGTATACGCAAATTAAATCTAGCCATGGAGGAATGTAGTGGCGGAC
>NC_068987.1:58185675-58188890 GCF_001194135.2 Octopus bimaculoides | reverse complement strand
AAGAGTATTTCTCAAAGTCTCTATTCCCAATTCATTTCACTCACAGTCACAAACGCAGTGGCTAAATGTGAAAAAATATTGGATTACAAGCCAACGAGAAAGCTTATTTGTTTCTATTTGATTGTTAGTAACAGCAGCCAAACCTCTCTCAAATCATGCCTTACTTTCTTAAAACAAATTGGAAGGTCACAACTAGAATGCATTTTTTTGAGCTTATGTCTACTTGCTTGGAAGAAATTTGGGGCTTTTCAAAGAATGAACACCTAATACTCCTCTCACATTCCCTATCTTTTTAGAGAGTGATAGAGAGCGATCTATCTCAATGTGTGGAATGAGTCATAAGAAAGGAAACCCGCAAGTATCTCTTTGAATCTATGGTATCTCAAATGTAGTAAAAACAGTCATACGCAAACGTTTTCACCATTTTCTTCTGTCTATTTTCAGTTTTCAAGAGTACATTTTCTATAAAACCAGAAATTCATTCTAAAAGGAAGAAATGATATATTAGATAACGAAGTCCTAGATACTCTATATCTGAAAGAAAAGATCGGATAGTTATGGTTGGAACGCCTTTGATCAATTTTGTTTGTTTAATTTGGATAAATTTGGACCAAACAACAACATATTGTCTGTTCTACCATGGTCAAATTGAGGCCAAAAAAAAAAAAAAAAGAATATTCTTTTCTTTATCAGGTTTAGTATTTGGAGCGACCACATTGAGGTTCTATAGTCAGCACTAGAATACATTTTGTGTTTGTAATATGATGTGAAATCTCAGATGTCGGATTTGTACGATTTCTGTATACATTATTATTATTATTATTATTATTATTATTATTATTATTATTATTATTATTATTATTATTATTATTATTATTATTATTATTATTATTATTATTATTTCTCAACTAAATATCCTGTACCTTGTTTTACCATTCACTTGCGTTAATATCCGTATAATAATATAATGTATTACTAGGCTATGATGCTTTATTTATTTTTTATATTTACTTTCTTCACTTTATATTAGTATGTTATTAGTTTTTTCCTTAAGGAGAAAGTTTTTTTTATATTTGATGAACAATCTTGATTCTCTCCCTTCCTCCACTTTTGAATCAGCATTTAGCTTACGACTTCAGCTTACTTTACTGTGATCCATTTTGCCCGCCCCCCATTTTAATCATTTAATTTAAACCTTTAGTATAGCGTTTACAGCCCCGCTCCCGTTATAACTCTATGTAAACAAGCGTTCTTACTTCTAACGGTCACTTACTTGGCCATGTAATATTATAACTCGTAAGTTACCTCATTATTTCGTATTTGTCTTGTTTCCATATGTCGGTTCCCTGACGATGAATATATGTGGAATTCCAGCAGCTCTTATTTCTTTGGAGTAGTGTACACATATATTTTGAAACATATGTAGGAATTAAAGGAACTTTTATTTATATGCGTTTTGCTCCATTTATTTTTATTATTCATATATATATATATATATATGTGTGTGTGTGTGTGTGTGTGTTATCAATCAGTTTCATTTCTGTATTTCTTGTCAATAGAGAAAGAACCGGACTCTAACATAGATTCAAGGCTCCTTCATTGGAACTTTTATCAACATCATCTAGGTATTTGTGCATATGTGTGTGTGTGCAGTATTTGGTGTTAGTGTATGCGGTATGTATGTATGTATATGTGTGTGTGTGTGAGTGTGTGCACATGTACGTGTAAGTATATATACCAGTTTACTGATTTTATTGAGATAGCTATACCCATGCTCAGACAAGCCTATGATATCTTTCGTCGCCTAGTGCTTAGTATTTGATAAATAAGGGGGCTCGACACTGCCGTCTTATTTGTATCACCTGTTGTCCTTTAGGTCGGCAGGAGATTATGCTCTGTAGGATGACTTACTTTTAAATGGAGCTGACACGTCATTTATCCCTTTAGGAGAACATTAAAGAGTTGTGTTCATTTCAAGCCCAGGCTGCGTGATACGTTGTTTTGATTCCTGAATTAGAACCTGGAAATTTCGGAATTATGCAATAGCGAACTATACGCGGATTTGAATATTTGTAAATGCTAAAATTGCACCAGTTCCAATACGCACACATACACACACACACACACTCATGCGCGCACACACACACACACACACACACACACACACACACACACACACACACACACACACACACACACACGCGTGCATACACATACATGCTTGCTCAAATATACAGACGTATATAAAATATTATATAAATATTATATAAAATATACCACCGATGAGAATTAAAGCGCGGAACCATTAAAATGCGAATCGATAATCTGGCTATGTCGGCTGCTGTAGGGAGCATCCCTCCTTTGTTCGTCACTGAGATACGTCTCTTCGTGATTATTGAGTTGCTTTGACTCTTATTTCTAGCAATATTGGTGCTCATTAGTGCCCTTTGTCATTTAGTGACGTCTATATAAATATACATTTACATACACATACATACATACATACATACATACATACATACGTACATACATACATACATACATACATACATACAGACAGACAGATAGATAGATAGATAGATAGATAGATAAATAGATAGATAGATAGATAGATAGATAGATAGATAGATAGATAAATATATATATAGATAGATAGATAGATAGATAGATAGATAAATATATATATAGATAGATGATAGATAGATAGATAGATAGATAGATAGATAGATAGATAGATAGATAGATAGATGTGTACGCACACGCATGCGATATATTTCTCTACTTATACAGATACTTACAAAAAGAATGAAGCCTTGTATCGAAATAAGTATATTAAATCATTCTATTATTATTATTATTATTATTATTATTATTATTATTATTATTATTATTATTATTATTATTGTTCAGTAGTTTTATTTTTATAACGTGCTTTCACTTCACTACCGAGCACAGCTCTGTGCGCCTTGGGTATGTGCTGTGGTTTGCTGTGGTGCTCTTATGTTTACTGTATTGAAAGTGTTTTGCGTAGAATGTGTGCAGTACCCAGTAGTGCAATCTTCTGTATGTTATATATATTTGTAAGTCCTGGTGTTTTTGTTATGTATTTGTCTGAATATTTTTTTATTATACCTAAGGCACCTACTATAATAGGAATTGTTTCTGTTTTTAGATTCCGCATTCGAGTTATCTCTATTTCCAGGTCTTTGTATTTT
>NC_068987.1:58179817-58181955 GCF_001194135.2 Octopus bimaculoides | reverse complement strand
ATATATATATATATATATATATATATATATATATAGCAGAAATATGTTAAAAAAACAAAATACAAACTACACGTGGAAATGTAAGGGGAAAGTAAGCAGAAAAATAAGAGAAAATGCACATTGGGAATCAAAAAGACGGTAAGGCTTTTTATGAAAAGTAACGATATATATATACAATTAGATGAACCGAGGTAGGAATAAAGGTAATAAAAGTCATTATTGGGAGTTGTTAAAGAGATTTCTTTTTTTTTCTACGCATATACATATGTATATATAAATACAAATAGACACGTGTACACATGCATACACATATTAATATATATTGATACTTGCAAAGATATTTAAACCCCGTTTTGAAATAAATTTGTAAATGATACATTCCACCTCCGGATACAAATTGTGTTTCTGGCTGTCAAATGTAAGCGTTATATTAGATAACGAGATATTTTTCTGATTGGTTGTTTAAAGAAATGGTAAATGTGTCTCGCTGTTTATAAGCTAAGTAGCTCGGATGTTGATGTACTGAAGCAATAAAAGTATTGATGACATTTAGGAGTCTTCTTTTACTTCCGCCGGCAAAAGTATGACGTGTTATTTTCAAATGTCTTAAGGTATTAATTTGTTAATTGTAATATATATATATATATATATATATGTATATATATATGTGTGTGTATGTATGTATGTATGTATGTATGTATGTATATACTCTTTTACTCTTTAACTCTTTTATTTGCTTCTGTCATTTCACTGCGGCCATGCTGGAGCACCGCCTTTATAGTTGAGCAAATTGACCTCAGAGCTTATTCTTTGGAAGCCTAGTACTTATTCTATCGATCTCTTTTGCGAAACCGCTAAGTTACGGGGACGTAAACACACCACCATCGGTTGTCAAGCGATGCTGGGGGGGGGCAAACAGGCACACAAACATATACACACACATACACACACATATATATATATATACATATACGACGGGCTTCTTCCAGTTTCCGTCTACCAAATCCACTCACAAGGCTTTGGTCGGGCCGAGGCTATAGTAGAAGACACTTGCTCAAGGTGCCACGCAGTGGGACTGAACCCGGTACCATGTGGTTGGTAAGCAAGCTACTTACCACACAGCCACTCCTGCGCCTGTATATAAAGAATAAAATGTTTTGAATGGAACAACAATGCACAATAATATTAGGTTGTCAACTAAGTTCCCGCCGTTTACTTAAATTAATTTTTTTAAAAAGTTTTAATAAAAAATAACAACTAATTAATCAATAATGTATTCACCCTTGTTGTTTACAACTTCCCAAAGTCACGAAAAATTGAAAGAGATCGAAAGCGGAGGAAATCCGTTGGTGCCAACTCAGGAGAGTACGGTGGGTATGGCAGTACTTCCTAGCTATGCGTTTGAATGGCTTCCTTGGTCATATTGGCGGTATGAGGGTGGGCGTTGTAGTGCAGCAGAAGAACTCCATGCTGCCAATTAGAGGTCTTTTTTCTTGAATAGCCGTGTTGAGTCTTTCCATCTGTTGAGCATAGAGTTCCGTGTTGACCGTTTGGTTCCGTTCAAGCAATTCGTAATGGATAATCCCTTCCCAGTTCCACCATACGCACAACATCGTTTTACGCGGATGAAGATCTTGTTTCACGCTCGGTGTCGCTTGTTTACCGGGGCTAAGCTATTCCTTATGCTTCTTCATATTGATTTACAGGTACCATTTTTCGTCACCAGTAACGATTCGGTAAAGAAATCGTTGCTTTTGTCCATGAGTTGAGCAGTGACGGTCAAGCAAACCAGTGGAGATTGTGGCTCGTTGATTTTTGTTGTGGTCACTTAAAGCATGCAAAACCCATGCTTCATACTTCTGAACCTTTCCCATCGAGTGAAGATGCTTCTCTATAGCAGTGTGGGAGCATTCCATTTTCTCTGCCAGATCTCTTGTCGCTTGACGAGAATTTTCGTACAAAAGTTGGTTTAATCGCTCCTCATCGAACTCAACTGGACGGCCAGGATGAGGTGCGTCTTTGAGGTCAAAATTTCCATTTTTGAACTTTGCATACCAATCACGAGCGGTTCTTTCAGTTACGGCACCCTCTCCATACACAGCACAAAAGTCGCGAGCAGCTTTTGTGGCCTTAGAACT
>NC_068987.1:58178275-58178535 GCF_001194135.2 Octopus bimaculoides | reverse complement strand
TATATATATATATATGTATATATATATATATATATATTTGTGTATATATATTAAGGATACATTTGCACACTCTGCAACTTCCGCCTATTATTGATGAAAACGTATTTATGCTCAAGTTTTGAGTTCTATATTCTTGTTTGTATCACCAAACCTATATATATATATATGTGTATGTGTGTCTGTGTGCGTGTGTGAGCTCCTGTGTACGTACATGTATGTATGTATATCTATCTATCTATCTATCTATCTATCTATCTATC
>NC_068987.1:58174253-58178175 GCF_001194135.2 Octopus bimaculoides | reverse complement strand
ATCTATTTATATTATTTGAGGAGTTGCTATGATGTTACCAATGGTTTTATGTGGAGACGACTTTTATAATAATTCAAACGATCCACTTTTAAATGCTGGTAATCGCCTCCATTTCAGACGAGAATACACAAAGTTACACAAGAGTATGCTTTTCAAAATGAAATGTATGGAATGGGGAAGGCAACTTACAAGGTTTCTTAATTGATATTCTTCTTGCTTTCGCCGTGAATTGTTTTCGAGAATTTGTGTTCAGCATAGATGAATTAATTACCTTTTGCATGCCCATATATATAAATATATGTCTCCAGAATGCATTTGGTTGATTTTTGAGCATGTATATTCTATTACAACAAAAATCATTGCGTCTTATTTTATGTCATAGTCTCCACAACACCCATTTTTAGCCTGGCTCTACAGTTTCCTAACCTCTTACATACATTTTATTTTTTCAACTTCATTTCCATCTACGTACATGTGTGTATGCAAGTATTTGTCTGTATCTATTTGTCTATGTATGCATCTGTGTGTACACACACACACACGCACACACACACACACATATTTATACACATATACTTATATACATGCACATATACACATGCATAACATATGCACACACACATATGCATCTATGGAGACACACACATACACACACACATATATATATACACACATATATATGTATAGCCATACATACATACATGTGCATATACATATGCATACATATATATATATATGCATATGTATATATACGTCTATGCATGTGTGGCTATATATATGTATGTGTATGCATTTATATGTATACACACACACACATATATATATAAGGTAGAAGATAATGAGAGAACAATTATGCCTTCTAGGAATATGTCTTCCTCCTAGGGATATGTCTATTTTTTAACGCTTAGCTTGATGAGCAATGCGAAACCAGCTCTTTAATTATCTTGAAAGAAGAATATATATATATACTATATACATGTATATGTGCAAGTACATGTGCATATATGTGCATTTGGGGTGTTTGTATGGATGAGTACATATTTGAATACTATTATCACCTTTCATTTATATTCTATTCTCAATTTGTTTAATTATATTATCATATTTATTCTATTCTTACATTAATGTACTTCATTACTTTTCCGTTAAAATCCTTTTCTCTCTTTCCTCTTCATCTCCCTAACGTTAGCATTATTATTATTATTATTATTATTATTATTATTATTATTATTATTATTATTATTATTATTATTATTATTATTATTAATGTTGTTGTTGTTGTTATTGTTGTTGTTGTTGGTATTATTATTTTTATTATTATTATTTTTATTATTATTATTATTATTATTATTATTATTATTATTATTATTATTATTATTATTATTATTATTATTATTATTATATAGACAGGTAGATAAATATGCATATATATGGATGTTTATCTATATGTATTTATATATGCATATATGCATATGTATATGCCTATATTTAATACGTAGATTTACGAGGGGTTGCTGAAAAGTTCCTGGCTTTAAGGATATCATGAAAGACCTGGCTACAGGCTCAACATTCCAAGTTCTTTCACAAGGCTTAGAAAAAACCGAAGGTCTGCTGCAATAAGTGTATGAATCTGAGAAAGGAATTTGTTGAATAAAATCATAATGAACTGATCCTTCTGTATTTTCTTTTTACCCAAATCTAGGAACTTTTTAGCATCTTTCGTGTGTGTGTGTGTGTATGTACTTATATATAGTATAAAAAGGAAGCATTATCCTGGCGGGTACCATTTTACCTCACAAATTGGTATAGATGCCGGCTATCCACAACAATTCAATTTAATAGTTCTCAAGTTTAAAAGAGATACTGGTACTTGTAAGTTTTACTTGCTGGGTAGTTCTGTGTTCCGATTCAGAACTGCAGTCGAAACATATGTAGGTCAGTGTTATATATGCTGTAGAAAACTTTTCAATAATAAAGATTGGGATGTAAAGAAATCTCCACTCTCCTCTTCGTTGTCAATTATATATATATATATATATATATATATATATATATATATATACCAATAAAAAAGGAATAGGCCTTATAAGGCTACACGTGTAACTCAAGTAGCAGAATTTCATTACATAAGTCCTAAGCAACGAGCTCTCCTCAGCGTAGTAGGTAGTCAGTCCGAAATACATATATGTATTTATTAAAGGAAGTATGTAGGTACGTATGCTTGTAATGTAATACTAACCAGAAAAATAAAACAATCGGTTAAGATTTGAACTATGTTGAAGGCTAAATGTACAGAAAATCATTCTAAAGTTCAAGAGAAACTGGTTGGTGAAATCCGAAGACATGTAATCAGATGATAAAATCGGTTAACGCCATTAGATTTCTGGAAGAGAATACGTTTCTAAGGCTATAATCACCATCTCAGATAGTGAGAGGACTTTAACCTTTGAATACTGGAAATATTTCGGAGCGAAAAAAAAACCTACAAAATAAATGAAGTATAAAGATAGAAAAAACTATTATGTAAAAAAGAACAATGAAATATAAGACAATTGTGCAAGATAAACGGAGGGCAAGCCTTTATAAGTAACAAACGACAGAGTTGACAGGATATCAGTATTGTGTTGCATTACAATGGCACGCACACAGACACACAAACACATACATACATCTACATATATAGAGTCGGAAACACAACACATATACTCTCTCTCTCACTCACTCACTCACTCACTCTCTCTCTCTCATACACACACATATATACAGACGCACATATGTATGTGTTTATGCGTGTATATATATATATATATATTACATGGAAAAATGCGAGCAAGAGAAATAATATTCTTAAGATAATAAACCTGAAAAAGTACAGAACAAGTTGTTACACTTGGAAAGGTTGAGGACAAGCTATTTCATCTTCAAAAAATTAACAGTTTTCAATTTGGTTAAGAACTGAATTAGCGACAAAGCTCTGAAAGATGCTGCGTGTGAGTAAATTACGGCCTTAAGAATATTATTCAACTACTACCGTAGTTGAATAGTCCAATGAGAAGTCTTAAAAACAGAAATTCCTGTCAACGTAAACTACTACGATTCTGTTTCTCGTCTCAGATATTACGGGACTGCGTTTACATAATATACTTGTATTAATTAATACAGGTGACGTAATTAAACTAATTGCAAATTAGTGGTGTCGTTGATAATTTTTTCCTTACCTCAATAATGCCGGTGGCATAAATTAAAAGTCCTCTTATAGATCTACATTCATAAAAAAATATAGAACTATATTATCACCTTCAAATTTGAGAAACAAACACTCATAACTTTTTTCTTTTAAAACTTCATTGCATGAGATTAATACCATGGAATTCCTCGAATTGAGCTCTATCATTTAAGCTTAATTAGAATATTGTTTATTTTAAAATGTTAATTATACTTAAATCCAATTTTTTGCCTTATATTATTTTTCATGATATTTTACCTCACATTTTTTTTTATACAAACTTTTGTTGTATGGGACCGAAACTATGAAATTCCTCATGCTTTCTTCTATCATGCTAGCCACTTGAATATATTTTCTCATTTGATTCCCATATTTAGTTTTTTTTTTGTTTTTTTTTTTACCGAAAGGGCTCAATCCATGGTTTTTAAGTTTAAAAAATGGCCAAAATCGGTCCGGATAGTTATTATTGTAAGGCTTATAGCGTTCCAAACAGCCATAACTACAAGATCACTTTAAAATTTTTTTACAAAAATTATACCGGTATATTAAAAATTTTTCATTCAATAAACAATGTTTTTATATTACGTATACACCAATAGAATAAACTGTAGGTTTAGTGAATTAAAACTTGAAAGGAAAAGATTGAAAGGGAGAGTGAGACTTCGGAAATGAAAATGGAGTACTCCGCAGTGAATG
>NC_068987.1:58173168-58173943 GCF_001194135.2 Octopus bimaculoides | reverse complement strand
TATATATATATATATATATATATATGCATACATACATGCATGCATACATACATACACATAAATACATACATACATACATACATACGTACATGTATATATGAACCGGATATATTTTCCGTGACAAAACCAGTTTGAACGTGTCTCAAGCATATTCGGACAGATAGTAATATTACAATTTGCCACTGCTTAGCGCACCCCACTCTATAATTTACTTAGGGTCAGCCGCCGCACATCGCTACCAGTTGCCGTATGGCAACTGGAAAAGCAGGAGTGAGTCAGTCTCTTCAATCAGCTCGTAGTGCCGCCTGCGTGGTATCCGTGACCGAAGAGGAGGTAAGTACTTCGAAATGCTTGCATCTCACTGTCTGAGTTGCGCTGCGAGCTGATCTACGTGTATACACAACAATTGTCAACAGATGGGATATATTTTCCGTGACAAACACAGTGAGTAGCTTGTTTACGTGCCTCAAACAAATTCGGAGTGATAGTAACATTACAATATATATATATATTGAGAAAAAAGTCGTCAGAAATTTCGAAAAGATCTTTTTATTTCTTCATTATTATTAGCGCTTTCGTTCCTTTCTCGAACTTGTCAAATAAAATTTTGTGAATGTACTTTATTTGACAAGTTCGAGAAAGGAACGAAAGCATTAATAATATTGAGGAAATACAAAGATTTCTTTTTCCAAAATTCTAACGACATTTTTTTCTCAATATTCAATTTCTGTACATCACACCTAACACTCTATACATACATACATACATACATAAA
>NC_068987.1:58172221-58172928 GCF_001194135.2 Octopus bimaculoides | reverse complement strand
ATATATATATATATATATATATATATATATATACATGCATATATGGGTACAGGATGTCACCAACGGTTCAAACAACATGAAATACGTAAACAAACGAGTTAAATACGTAAGCAACGAGAAAAATGGAGGACCGGACAAGTAAACAGAGAGAAAGGACTCTTCATCAGTTGTCGGCTGTCTATCTACCCTTCATTCCAAGCTTTCAACGACAATATGAGTCTGCAAAACAGTTCCTCCCATAAATTCTAAGATAAAAATTAGGATTTATGGAGGGTCGAAGTTGCGAGCAAAAACATGACAATAGAGACATACAAGGAAACCGAACGAAGACAAACATGGAAGTTCGTTAGACCAGATCAACAATAAAATAGTGAACGCTGTGAGAAATAATTTTTTGAAAGAGAAAATATAGAAGAGAGAGAAAAAAACGTCCGTTCTTATGAACATCCGTGCAGGAAAAGAAAGATGGTCACGTGAGGAAAAGAAAGATAGAGGATGGTCACGTGTGAGCAACGAGAGAAAGAGTGAAAGTGAAAGAGAGGGAGAGACAGAGAGACAGAGAGAAAAGATGAAGGAGGAAGGGGGAGAAAAATGGAATTAGAGAAGGACGGAGGAAGAAAGCGTATAGAGAAGAGAGTCGCATCAAAAGGGTGAAGATAAACGTACTTGGAAATTAAATAATACATAGTATATATATATATATATAT
>NC_068987.1:58164368-58171148 GCF_001194135.2 Octopus bimaculoides | reverse complement strand
TATGAGGTCGTCAAGTATGAAAATTGTACTAAGGTATATGATAAACTTTGACAGCTGCTCATTTTGTACCCTTATTGTATTTTGGGAATCTTTATTTTTTGTTAGAAAACTGATACATCTATTTCTTTATTGTAACTCATTTTGCGCTTTATAAAGCATTTATAAATCGTTTTTGCTATTTTTTTTTTAGAGATGGATAAGTCGGAAATTCGTAGTTTTTAAATACGAGTTCTTTCTTGGAAATACATCACAGACAGCTCGGAATAGTAATGGAGTATTTCATTCTAATGTTATTTAAGAGCAGACAGTATCAAAATGGTTTCCAAAATTTCCTTCTGGTCACTTTCACCTCACAAATGAACAACGTGATTGACCAGAAACAAAAGTGGATAATGACGAACTGAAAGACGCTGTCGAGTCAGATCCATCTCAAAGTGCCCGTGAATTATCATTGTTGTTTGGTGTTAGCAAGCAAACAATATTGACTCACCTAGTTCAAATCGGTAAAGTGAAAAATTTGGATAAGTGGGTTCCACATGAACTCAATGAAAATCAGAAACAGCAACGTTTGGAAGCCTGCATTATGCAATTCACTCGTCACAAAATGAATCATTTTTGAATTGAATTGGAGCATGTGATAAGAAATGGATCCAATACAACAACCGTAAGCATTTAGTACAATGATTGAACAAAAACAGCCTAGATTAGTCAACCGATCCACTCCTGTTTTATTGCAAGACAATGCCAGACCATACATCGCAAAAATGACATTGGCGAAACTACGTTGGAGCTGGAAGTTCTCCATCATCCACTATACTCACCTAATTTTGCCTCCACTGGCTACCACTTCTTCCAGAATTTGGATAACTTTTTGATAGGAAGAAAATTTAATTCCTACGATGCTGTAAAAACAGGCCTGCTATTGATTCTAGATTGCCAGGCTTTTACAGTTCCGGGCTGGACAAGCTACCGCTCAAATGGCAAAAGTATATTGACAATATGGGTGCATACTTTGATGAATAAAACTATTCCTTGTATTAATAAAACATTAGCAAACTTTTTTTTCTACAAATTTCATACTCGACGACCTAATGCATAAAGGGTGCGGTGAATAAACTGTCGTCTAAATTGCACAGAAATGCAAATAATACTGATATCTCATTTTAACAGTTATATTTACCAAAATTACATAAAAATATCTTGAAATACTAAAGAGTAAATTTATTCAATAAAATCGCCATTGGCTTCAACTACGGCCTTCAGACGACTTCGGCATCTTCTGCAACTCTTCTAGACGGTTTCCTTGTTTAAGTTGCTGAATGCTGCCATAATACTTGCATCCAGTTCATCTTTGGTGTTACAAGGAGTGTTGTTGGTCTCTTGCTCAACTGCGTCCCACACATAATAATCAAAGGGTTGCAGTCTGGAGAGTTAGGTGGTTAGATGTTAGGGGCAGTGTAGACGCTGAAATTATCTAACAGCCATGATTGGGTTCTTCTGCTTGTGTAGCAGCACTACCTCCTTCAGGCACTTAATGTAGGCCTCCGTGTTGAGCGTGAGGCCCTGTGGGGGAATGAATGGAGGCATACCGTGGCCATCACTAGTGATCATTCCAAACACAATGATGTTGAGTGGATGTTTGATTTTTATCACCTTTGGTAGATGTCTTCAGATCGCACTGTCTTCAGATTGCACTGTCTTCAGATTCACACCCAAACACTCTGAAATATTCGTATTGGAGATTCCGGCGCGAATGCCAAGCAGTACAGCATGTCATTTACAAATTTATGGCAGAGTGAATTGCGTCATGGCGCTGTTTTTCTCACACACGGTGTCCAACTGACCTAACTATACTGTGTAGTCGACAAAATAAAAGAACAAATAATGCGCATGCGCGAAATAAAAAAATAAAATGGTGACAATTTATTCATCGCACCGTGTATACACACACACACACACACACACACACACACACACACACGTATATGCACATGCCCACACACATATATACACAGAGAAATAGCTGGGAATATTATGTACTTTTTAGTTTAATTGTAATGTTAAGTATTTACAATAAATTCCAGATTTGATTAGTTTTAATTTTCTGACGAGTCATATATAGATATTGTATATTTAGCCGAAGCTCATGCAACGATTGCTATTTCTGCTATAAAATTTACTTGTTCAATTAACCATTTCTATTAAAAGATGTTCTCTGACATCAGTAATTCTGTCTCTACTCTTACCGATAATTGCATTGCTCCAGATAGCTTTCCTTTCAACACCAATTTCCTTTCGAAATTATTGTGCTAAGATGCAGTTAGTGAGTTAGTTGATAGCACTTAGTTTAAATGTTACATTAGATTACCTAAAATGAAATTCAAGAAGCGATTTTGCCAGAATATCCATTCTTTTAAGCATACATAGATTTTGAACGTGTTTCTTCTAGTATATTATTATTTTTTTATTCTTTTACTTGTTTCAGTCATTTGACTGCGGCCATGCTGGAGCACTACCTTTTAGTCGAGCAAATCGACTTCAGGACTTATTCTTTGTTAGCCCAATACTTATACTATCGGTCTCTTTTTGCCGAACCACTAAGTTACGTAGACGTAAGCACACCAGTATCGGATGTCAAGCAATGTTGCGGGGGGGGGGACAAACACAGACACACAAACACAACACATATATATACATATATACGACGGGCTTCTTTCAGTTTCCGTCTACCAAATCCACTCACAAGGCTTTGGTCGGCCTGAGGCAATAGTAGAAGACACTTGCCCAAGGTGCCACGCAGTGGGACTGAACCCGGAACCATGTGGTTGGTAAACAAGCTACTTACCACACAACCACTCCTGCGCCTACAAAAAGCAATGTAAGCGTAATTTGAACTCAAAACGTAAACACAGGCGAAATATCGCTAAGCATAGATTCTTCCAAATCATATTTATATTGTGAACTGTGTTTATGGAAAACTTTTTCACCATATTTCATAATGAACATGCAATATAAGAAAGATTCAAACTATTAAATCGCTGCAGGTATGTCTCAAACTATAATTTTTCTATAATTATATACTTCTTAACCCTTGGTTTACCAGAGAAAATATATGTCACTAATTACCAACTGGGCCCAACGGATCCAATATTTTTCTTCTAATTGAATTTTATTCAAACTACCACTATTTCTTAGCTACATTGTATATGCTATCAGGTGAATGAAAAATTACTGTTTCTAACAAATTTTAATTTAAAAAAATACAGCTTACAGAATATATTATGAATTTTAAAAATTACAAAAATACAGAATTACAGCTCTTTATGGCAGTGAATGCTGACAACGTTGGAATGTTCTTGGCACACATGGATATTATAATTATTACATGTAGTACGAGTTTTCCTGTTTGTTTTGGGGTCGCGCAAAGAACATCTTCCTTTTTTCTTTGGCTGAGGAATCTCAAATGAGGTTGAAGATCGTCTTCTTTTCTTGTTTGGTTGAGAAATGTTAGCGGAACTAGAAGATTGTTTGTCATGTTCTTGTTTAGCATTAACTTCAGCAAGTTCCTTTCCTAACTGAATTAGGCATTGCCTTCTTTTATCCTCGAAACTTTGCAAGTGAAGCTGTTTTGCTACAATGAAAACAATCACTGCACTTATATCAATCCTGTTGTAGAATATAATCATAGGTCATCTTCGGTTCTTTTGCAAATGTATGTTCTTTCTAATTGTTCCAACTAAAGTAGTTATCTTTAGCCAATTCTAGACTTGTAAAGAAATTATCACAAGTTATATTGTGACGAATATTTTCAAGTACTTTTACTAGGTCATCAACAATTCTTGAACATTGATTTGTCTCTCTCCTTTTTACTGGGACTTTTCCAGTGTAGATTTGCATTTTCCAGGTGTAAGATATTTCACTGTCGCATATTGGCCAAATTTTAATTCCATATTTCCCTAATTTTGAAGGAATATATACCCGGAATGGGCAGCGCCCTCTGATTGAAACTAATTGTTCATCAATTGTCTTGCATCAACTTGGAATATACCCATCTTGCAAACTCTGATTCCACATTTCAAATACTTCTCTTATGGGTTCCAATTTATCATCACTTCTCTTTCTTCTTGCACTAGCATCATTAAAATCCAATACTTGTAAAATCTGTTAAAATCTTCCCCGGCTAATAATTTTGTTGAGTATTGGGCGGCCATCTTCTTGACTCCGCAACTGTGTGACGTTTTCATGGTTAGATTTCTAAATACCTATAAGAATAATCAGTCCAATGAACATCTTTAGTTCAGAGTGATGAATTTCCTTCCATTTATCTTTGTAAACAACCTGATCTTCAACATTTGTCCATGGCGCATAAAGATAGTAAAACATGTTTCAATGCTATTGCAAGACCTTTTAGCAAAACGGGATGGTCCACATTCTTGGCGCACAGTATTACAAGATGAAGTTCTTACAACTGTTCGAGTAAGAGGATTAGAATACCAAACTTCTTGTCTGTATTTAGAAACATATTGCTCATTCATAATTGGGTGGCTTGCAGGTAATTATTTTTGAGTATCTTCATCACCTGATGACACAGAACCTAATACAACCCAATTTCTACATAAATTTTGTATTTCGATAGCTTTATCGATTATTTTTAATTTTATAAAATATTATAATCCCGCATTTATGACTATTGGTACTTTTAATATATTTCAATATATAAATATGAAAATTTAAACTACACGTACGTATTGATATCTATTTTATCCATATAACTTATAGACATATTACTAAAATGAAACACAAGCTATTTTTCATTTTAAAAATATTGAATGACATTAGTACACATATATATATGAAATAAAAGATCACTAGTTTACTAAAATTTTGACCTAGGGAATTTATCCTGTAACACTGTTTTTAATTTCTCTAGCATTTCGCAACGTTTCATAAGTGAGTATTATCTAATTTTTATACACCTTATATTTTAAATACAAAATATTTTTTATTCGAACACTGGAAATTATGCCCTAACTAATTCAATTCCTAAATAACACCAATGTTATTCACCAATCTTTATTTATATTTCGCAATATGATTTTTGCATATTATACCCCTCACGATAAGCCACATCTGTCTTTCTACCACCTCTCTCACATAAGCCTTTATAAATATAAATATAATAGATATAATGTTTTCAAATAAATTTGATGCTTTAGTAGTATTTTAACGTTTAAATTTTAAACGATAAATTTCTAATCACATGAACTCTGTGTCTTTCAAAGTAATTTGTTTACATTTGAAAATTCCTAAGCATAGTCCTCAAATTAGTCATTTCGTAACTCAAGACAAAAGTATACATATTTTTCCTGAAGCGAATCTAACAATATACCGCTTATTATATCTTTGAATGTTACAATTATTGATGATTCTAAATTTGTTATATTGAAACATATGTAGAATATCTTTTTGTATATTTTAGAGTTACTTTGTTGATGCGGTCCCTTTTATACTTGTTCTTGTAGGGATATCCTTTAATCTTTTAATTTGCATTACTTTTCCAATTGTAATACAAATAAAATGAACCAAGCATTTAAAAAAGTTTTCTTTTCCGTTTTCCTTTATTGACTTTTTAATTATATATATATATGTCTGTATAAACAGATTGACGAGCTCTCACATTTTCAGTTTATCAGCTTCTCTTCATAAGGTGTTGACCAACTCAGACACTTGACCAAGTCTCTGTCCACTGATTGAAACCAGAACTACATGATTACATGATACACATCTTCATCGAGAATCCACACTAGCGCACCTCTGTCAGATCGCGGTATTGTATATCTTGTAGTACCGAAGCTTTGTGATGTGCAGCTTGATGCGATAGGAATTGAAATGCACATATATTTCTGGAATAGTTGAAAACAGAATCTTATTACTTATGAACCTAAGGATCTATTGAATATAGGAGGGAATACAAATATGCAGAGCAAAATCGATGACTATCTGAGGATTGATAACATTCAGATAAGTATATCTGACTTCTTAGATTAAATTTAACCAACCCAATTCGTGTATAGTTTCATATGTTTTGAAAATTATTTTTTTCGTTGATTCTATTAAATTTTGAAACACGCACATTTTACTTTTTTATCATTTCAAACTCTTTTGAAGCAGATTCTTAAATTCAATTTGGCAAATCAACCTATTTTTGGTAAAAAATAATATATATAAAGGCACTAACTTTATAAAAACCTAGGTCTAATAAACCACATAAGCAACTTTCTTCGGAATATATTCAATATATACGTGTTTTTCAGTGATTACCACCAGCTTTTATAGAATCATACATATAAATAAGTTTCTAGTTTTCATTCATGATTTTCTTCAGATCTATGAAATCAATATATACATATGAAGTAAGCTGTTTCATAATTTCGTTGGGGTAAGTGTCTTGGTCCGTGCTAGAAAAACATAAAACTATACCTATGACGCATTTCAACATAACGTATAAATCGTGTGTTATTTCTTTCCTTAACCATAATGCTTTACTTCACATCATTATTCAGCTGTTTCAACTTTTACAATATTTACTTCAGACAATTGTGATTCAGTAGAGAAGTGGTACGTGACCGAAACAACGGAAGACATCACAGAGAATGGTACTAGCCGTTTCTTATTGATCAACATAACACGAGCGTGCATGTATTGTGCGCATATGTGAATTTATTTTCCTATGAATACAAAAATAGGTGATTATATATATATATATATATATATATATAT
>NC_068987.1:58159595-58162930 GCF_001194135.2 Octopus bimaculoides | reverse complement strand
ATCAGCCGAGTCTATCGTGAATATTGTCGCGCCTCCTTCTTTTAAACTGGAAGGAAGAGCTATTTTCATCGTACTTGTGGCTATGGCGAAAGAATGTGTAAGCTCTACATTGTATTCGTCCCATCTTTGTTGAGCCCTGTGTGGCTAATAAAAGAAATGTATCTATCTATCTAATCACCTATGTCTTCCTTCTTTAACGGTTGGATGCCGGTGTGCTGGTCACTGTAGTACATTTTGGTGAGTAAATGTTTGCTAATCAATCGGTTAACTGTTTACTGGCGAGAAAGAAAGAGGGAGGAAGGCAGAGAGAGAATTTATGTGTGCATGTGTATGTGTGTATACGTGTATGTGTTAATGTGTGTGTGTATGTGTGTGTGTGCGTATAGCAGCGGTTTCGTTTCCAATATGAAAAACGGTATACTGAATGTAAGTCACCTTGTTTGTTCAGTGTTATGTTTTTACTCTAAAGAGTTACGATGTTTTAACTGTGTGATCATAATAGGAAAATCATCAACTATGGTGATTTTATGTATGATTTGTTGAGCTGAATCAGCATTGTCAATCTTCTCTTACTGTTCATATTGCTGTTATTGTACTTGGTATTGTTCACAAAAGTGAGATGTGATTATTCAATCTGTTTCATAGACAAGTATATTTAGAACTACATTATTTAATGTCTTGCAATTGTTAAGGCGATAAGGGGTAATTTGATTAGCATTTGACTGCCGTTTCTAGTAGGTCAAGCAATTAAGTTAGAAACTCCCAGGCTAACGCACAAAACATTTTTCGTTCTTTTTCTTTTCACTTATTTTTACAGTTTCAGCCTAGATAAATCTTCACCGAGTTGACCATTGTCTCCTCACCATTTTTGGTGCATGCATTATTACATTATCTTTGTTACATTACCTACTGCCTCGTCCTCATACAAAACAGTAGGGTATGTTTGAGGGACCTTACAAAAGTTTCTCAGTCGTTTGTTTTATAGTTTGTTGAAAAGCTCACAGCTAAATATTAGTGACGAGACAGAGATCAATCCTTGAAGTATTTGACTGAGAACTTCTCGATATTTCTCGTTATTGCGCTAGTTGGTAGTTTGCAGAGATCCTTCTGAAATGATGTATATATGTCATGTTCATAGCCATGATTTCCACCGAAGGAATTTTAAAATATTAGTATGAACCATCCATTGGCTGTCTAATGTCTGTAGAGCGACGAATGGAATGCCTCACGATATTTGTCCCGATAATTTGTGCATTGAATTCAAATCCTACCGCTCTACGACATAACGACGCCAGTCACAGCCGAAAATGTTTCCATACATCTAAGAGAAGAATTTTTTCCAGCGACTACTATCGCAGCAGAACGTCTTCTCACATTCGAATGCACTTGGGTAAATTAAACGTTACTTTACCTGCATATGTTTTATTCAACGATGCTTCGTGCAATATTAATTATTCAATTTAGCTTGATCAAGCTTTACGTACACGAGCAAACGTACCGTGGTGTTAGAATAAGAATAAATTTGTTCTAATCGGGCTGTTGCTGTTCGCAGTTGACGAGGCAAAAAAAAAGGGAAGAAAGAACACTGGAACGCATGCGTTTTGCGATCCAGTAATGTCGTTCATCGCCCAATATGTGTTTCCACATATGTCGGAGAATTTTCTCCGAGAACTGTTTCCGTAGCGCAAGATCTTTTCACGCTCGAACACACTCAAAAGTGTTAAGTTTGATTTTACACGAATACATTTTATTCAAAGCTGCTTCTTGCGTCATTGTATATTATATATTAATACATACATAGACACACACATGTACACTGACGCAAACACACACAGTACACACGAGCTAAAGGACCATCAGAAAAATCTGAGATTCAAAGGATTGCTATAACCATTACCAGTCTCACTGGAATATTTCAAATCAACACTTCAAACCAAAGGATTAAAACCATCATCACTTATATTGAACAATTTATGACTTAGAGAACTCGATTACCAAACATTATAACAGACTAACAAAAAAACAAAACAAAAACAAAAGAGAAAATATCAATTTTTAAACACTATAAAGTACTGATTAATCAAATCTCTGTTGGGTTAATATCACTGACATCTACTTCAAAATATACAAAGTTGTATAAAATAGAAAATATCAGTGCTGATAAAAAGTGTGAGCATGAAATCGACCATGAATTTATTCCTAGTGAAATAAGAGCGGGAGTTAGACACTTGGTACAAAGCTCTTGGTGCTATAAATTAACAACAAAGGAAAACAATTGAATGCATGCATACTTCATTATTCTTAACAGTGCGCAATCATGAAAGCTCCTATTTGATCAGATAGTGTGACATCTGAGGCGTGATATCTGTATAGACGAAAACTGTGTAGAAGCCTGCCAGATGGAATACAACTGTAATTCAAAGGTTCAGCCTTGTGGCACTGTGTCGTTGATTCTGAGTATTTTTGCCAAATTTGGCGAAAAATTTGTGGCGGTGTATTCAACAGATTTTCACCAAATTTGGCAAAAATACTCATGACCCTAACCCTAACCCTAACCCTAACCCTAAAACCTCAACCCTAACTCTAAAACCCGAACCCTAACCCTAAAACCCTAAAGCTAAAACCAGTACAAACGCACGAACGATGTCATAAATAACAGTACCGCCGATAGTTGTTGTTGACAAACAACGGCACTAATTTTATTCAAGGGAAAAGATCCCATTACACCGTCACAACGTGTTGTTTACAAACCACAGCAGTAATTGTTTTCACCTCAGTAGACGTCAGTGATTGGTTGAAATTACCGAAATACGACAACTTTTAACATGAAATAACTTCGAATATAAATTTTTTTCTCTGTTCTATAAGACAAAATATACAAGTATACGAAGTTTTAAAGGGTTTCGGTAGAAAACACACTAAATAAAACTAAATAAAAAATGGTGTCCGCCAAATCAGAAAGATCCGATTATTCTAGTAACTAATGATTTAACTGTCAGCATGAAACTGCCGGAAGCCACAAAATTTTACGGCAGGTGACTATGCTCTGTATCAGATATTGAGAATGTATGCGTATATTTGTTTATAAAGATATTTGACGCCTTTATATCAATGCATCCTACACAATGCCAATACATACTCTATGGCTGAGAAAATGCAAATTTATAATTAACAAGGTTTAGGAAAATAAAAAAAAACATAAATGTCTATTTGTTGAAGCATACTCTTAAATTCTTTTAAGTATTCTTTTTTATAGCAAACTAATTTGAGAGATAGAAAAAAAAAAAAAAGCACTTAGCTATTCTTGTTTCTTCTCATGAATATTGTTCGCGATA
>NC_068987.1:58155866-58159018 GCF_001194135.2 Octopus bimaculoides | reverse complement strand
AAAGATCTGTAGTCAACGTTTAGTATTTGTGCCGTCCCCACTATTTTTGATGTTGTTCATACTATAGTATCGTGTAATGTAAATTGTATGACATCAATATAACAGTAATATTTAGGAGTTGACAGAAGCAGTAAAGTTCTGATCACGGATAGCAAGTTCGGGGGGTAGGGGAAATTGTTTACATCGCCCCCTGTGCACAACTGGTACATTTTTTATCGTTCCCGAAAGGATGAAAGGCAAATTCGACCCCGCGGTAATTAGAAATTAATATTGAGGTCTATTCAACATGAAATCTCTTCATATTTCTTGCTTTTAAATGGAAACTATAGTCGATCATTATAGTGATTAAGGAAATTATCAATATCACCAGCTTAACGTATGCATCTTGTTAAACGTTATCAGTTGTGGTATTTCGCCTAAGGGTTTCCCCTTGAAAAACGTATAGTGTTAAAAGAGACACAATATACATAAAAACTAGGCGAAACGAAACCGCCCCGGAAGTGAACGAGAACGACAGATAGCAATATTTCGCAGAGAGTATTTCAGAGAAATATAATACCAGGAAGGAAATAATGAGTAGATTATTTTATGTGAAGTTTGAAAAATGAAATACACTGAACCTGATTGGAGGTATGGAGAGCAGCTGCATCGAGTGCTCCTGTAAGGCGGTGCTACTCCGTTTGCTGAATCAGAACAACAAAAAATCAGAGCAGCAATAGTAACAGAAAACGTTGAGTTTATTATGCGCCAGATGCGTAGTTGTCATGTGTTGCCAGGTAAGTTTTAATCCATCAATTACGGAAGGCCTTGCAACCTTTCGCGATAGATAAAATAAAAAACCAGTCAAAGGATGGAATCGATTTAATTGACTCTGTCCACCCTCCCGTAAAATTTGAGGCCTGTGTCTATGTTAGAAATCAAAATGATTTCAGGAGATACAATTTCAGTTAAACAGAAAAACAGGCGACCCACACATTACAGAACTGATCTTTCGAATATATTTTCGTAACGTAGTATTTTTTTAACGTGAAACCTGTTTTTGATCTTGTATTCAATGAACATGGGAATCAATAAAAACATACATTCCACGTTACGGAACTCCGCATTTCGACAAAATGTTCATTAATGCAATACTTCCATAAAGCGAGGCTTGCTTGTAATCATAATGCCAAGAAAAAAGTAATTATAATTAACTATAATTAATCGTTTCATATAAATGCTATTTCATCGTACACACTCCATATTTCATACCTCTGGTCAATCGCTGATAATTTTGCGAACTTGCAAGATAGCAATATTTGAAGTTTTTATAAATAGCTGTTGTTTACATTCCTTTAGCAGACCAATGATCAAAGACCTTCCATCCATGACCGTTTTGTTCTTATCCATACAATATATCAAGAAACCCCTCATTACTCTAGTCCTTTCATTTTTAAGCTGATAGATTGATCTGAAAAAAAACCCCCAAAAAACTTTGCTACTTCAAGCATATCCAATGACCTCGTAATGACTTGGTTCGTTTTATGGTTTCCTGATCCGTAACTTAGAATATATGATGGCCTGCCTCCCCCATCTCCTGTCACCACTAAATGTTTCCGTATGTGTCAGAATATACGTTCCTCTCAATTATTCAGACATTGAATGTATCCGTAACCATTAAAATAAATTAAATGCTTGGATAACAAAAAGAAAGGTAAGGGGAGCAAAAGGAGTATAATTTATAATTTCAGACTCTTAAGAAATTAAAAGATTATGGCTTTAATAAACCATTTTTTATATCCTACTTCTTTGCTGCGGTAATTTGATCAATGTAAAAGCTGACCAAATCGGATGTCTATTCTTAACTGGTGAAAAAATGTTATTTTATTTTCTTATTTCCTGAGGACGTCTATACGGCTCAAAATATTCTTGCGGATGATGCATATTATACATTTATGTGGATGTGTAACACGCTCACACGCTCTCTCTATATCTCATGCGCACACACACACACACACACACACACACACACACACACACACACACACACACACACACACACACACACACACGCTCATACACACACAGAGCCACTGAGAGAGCACCCACCAGCTAAAAATATAGAGGAACCTCGTTCGAAATGTTAGACATATCAGTCAAAACTTCCTTAAATCACAGCCTCTAGTGAAAGAGTCTGACCGGTGGACAAACTCGGAAAGTCTGAGTAAACACCTTTCTTTTCGGTGAAGTTGGAAGAGAAAATGAATGTGAATAATGAGGAGTTGCTTTCTATTAAATTTGATGAAAATGGGTAAGAGTAACACAATGCTCAGCATTTGCTTGTGGGCCGAGTAACTAAGATGGAAGATGGTACCTGATTTTAGTGCCATCTTCTAGATGTATTTCTTGATTGACTTTAAGAAGCTGTTCTCTTATCCCTTTCGTATATCATTGTTTTCCATGTGTAAACAACATCAACATACTGTTTTTGTAAATATTCTTTGTAATGTCACTTCATCTGCTTTCCATGTGGCAGATAAAGAAACGGTTAATATGGTTTTTGCTAGCCTTGATATAAACCAGCATTGTCTCAATCAATATGTCCTTATTATAATTGTTAACTTGAATGTTTTCCATTATTTTGCTTCCCATAATTTACACAGCTTAATCGGGCAACACAGAGTTATGGTTTCAGCATTAACTGCAGCACATATGCATTAGGATACCACATATATAACTCCTGAATTATTATAATATATTTAGTCTTGAAGGAGTTAAAGGAGACAGTGGTTTATGGAACCATGTCTTCATGAATAACATAAATGTCTCCACAATGTATATTTATATATATGTACATACACGCACGCGTGCACACGCACACACACACACACACACACACACACACACACACACACACGCGTGCGCGCACGCCGACCTCTACGTTGATGACAAAGTTGAAAACAAACATGTAATCAATATTTATCGTTATGTAGATTTTAAATTAAAAAACAAACAAAATTAATTTTAAAGTTAATTTAGAATTCTTTGACATCGTTGATATTAATTGAATAAAGTTTTTATAAGATATTTCTTTATTTCTATAAATTTTCATTTGTTTTGCTGTCGTTAGTTTAAAGAAGAATTGAAATTAGCAATGAAAATTAAAACAAACA
>NC_068987.1:58153526-58154485 GCF_001194135.2 Octopus bimaculoides | reverse complement strand
GTGTGTGTGTGTGTGTGTGTGTGTGTGAATATGTGCAGATTTATGTTTTGCCTTATGTATGTATCCTCATGTATATAGTTACATCTCTAGACACGCTCATATACACTTAAATAATAACCTTGAAATTTTTACATATTTTTATAGTTCCAGTGAAGGATTGGATCTGTTGTCTTCGAATCAGCTTTCTCCTTTCTGGTTTTGAGAAGCCTAATTTCTCAAGATAGGTATTTAGGTATACTTAGGCAATGTGTTACATATTCCAGTGCCCCAGTACATATATGTGTATGTATGTATGCATGCATGCATGTATGTATGTGTGGATGTATGTATGTATGTATGGGAAAATTGCTATTTCGAATGATATAGCGTAACTGTAAACCAATGCTTATAACTCCTTGTAAAAGTGTGTATATCCATCATCCACTCAAGTATTAAACATAATTTTCCCCGATTCTCTTTTGGTATTATATACACTTGAATAATTTACTGAGTGTATATCCAAGAGCAGAATAAACGAGGGGATTCGCTTTAACTCCTTATTGCCTAATAACCACGGACACATATGACTTAGCATACACACCAGTTCCAGATATATAAATTAACTAAGAAATCATTGAAATATTTTAAACGAAACTGATTAGTATCTCAGATATTAAATTATTTTATGGTTTTTGTCCTTCGCTCTTTCTTTATCTCTCTTCCCACCTCTCTCTTTCTCTCTCTCTCGCTCTCGTTCTCTCTCGCTCGCTCTCTCTTTCTCTTTTCTCGAATCCCTCGTTGGTTTATATGTTTGTCTTGCTGAAGAGATAGAAATGAACTGTATGTATATGCAAGTGAACATGTATTTGAACATACATATATATGTGTACGCTTACACGTTACGGATTTAAACATATGTCGCTAAGTGTAAGTGAATAGAATGTTATATATGTAAGGGGAGGGGAATATATATATATATA
>NC_068987.1:58149769-58153205 GCF_001194135.2 Octopus bimaculoides | reverse complement strand
TCCACAGTTTGGGCGTCTGCACTTTTTAACCGTTGGTTTCGTGGTTGTATAGCTTCGTATTTGTTAGCAGTCTCTTTAGAGATTTGTGTTGCTTTTTGCATTTGATGAATTTGTGCGTTTTCAGGATGTCGTTCATTTTGGGATCTCTAGTTAGTAAAGGGAGATTTTGCACAATAGTGTTGAATGCCTCACTGTTTCTGGGGTTGTGTGTTGATATAAACAGTAGTATTTTGAGATGAGGTGTGGTGTTATGTTTTGTTGTTCTTAGTGTTTTTATGTCTAATTTTTTGGCACGTTTAATTCCCACGTCTATAAGTGAGGGTGGATAACTAGTTTCACTTGTGTCTCTGAGAACCTAATTTATGTAATGACCAGATCGGTTTGTGGACACAACTATATTGGATAGACAAGCATGACCTTGAGTCGGAGACCATTCCACATAAAGAGCAAATCCGTTGCCCGCAATACAGGCAAATTCCTCTCAGTGAACATATCGAAAAATGTGCAGATAACATCAAACCAAATTTCAGTCTTCCCCTTCTACAAGTGCCAAGACACAATTTCTCCATAAAAATGTTTAAATAAACTTTTTTCATCGAAAAATACAGAACACGTCTTAATATGCACGCATAACCAACTTTTATCTTTTTACATATTTCAATTCACGATTACATCACTTTGCATAACTCCCCTCACTAAACAAGTTTTTCGAAACTTGCTTTGTGTATATATATATATATATATATTCCCATCCCCTTACCGAAATTTGAATAGTTATCTCCCTTGCCCACAGCAATAGCAATAATAACGATAACCAATTACCTCCCCTCATTTTTCTACTTGTGAAGTCATTCACTCGTAAATATCATCACACACAACATGGACAAACATTTATTAAGAAAATACATATTCAAATAAGTAAACCTAAATATTATGAATAGCGAAAGGAAAACCGGTCGATATATCAAAAATTATATTAAAACTATGTAAATTGTGCGTATTTTCCTTTTTTAATTTCTTTTGTATATATTCTCTGTGTTTGCTACATTAGCAGACCTTTTGTTCTTGCTGTTGCTTTTGTTATTGCTGCTGCTGCTGTTGTTGTTGTTGTTGTTGGTGGTGGTGAAGTTGTAGCCACTTCCACTCTTGCTGCTCTCACTACTACTGTTGCCACTATTTCCTTCCACTCTGCTTTCAACTGTAGCATTATTTTTTCCGCTAAAATCCGTAGCATTGTCTCTGCTGCTAGTATCAATGCCACTACTGCTGCTGCTGCTGCTGCTGCTGCTGCTGCTGCTGCTGCTGCTGCTGCTGAGGTATAGTTATTTTTTACTCAACTCTTACAAAACGGGCTCCGCCATCTTGTTGAATTATATATGATTAAACGCCCTCCGAACTTATTGAGAGGGTGCGAATGTAGCCTCCTCAAGAGGCCAAACAAACATTGAAACCCAATGACAGGTTCCTGGTGTTTCTATTAACAATTTGGAACAAAATGTAAACCGGAAAATCAGCACCAAACGGGTGTAAAACAAATGTTTTCAAAAGAATATACTTAAAACGTTCGAAAACACGTCCGATGTACTCCGCAGCAAATATAATAATAATAATAATAATAATAATAATAATAATAATAATAATAATAATAATGATGATAATAATGATGATGATAATAATAATAATGATGATGATAATAATAATAATAATGATAATAATAATAATAACAATAACAATAATAATAATAATAATAATAATAATAATAATAATAATGTAGACCAAGCAACAACCCATCAGTGGCTGTGAAATTCAGGACTGAAAGCAGAGACTGAAGGTTTCATATTGGCGGCACAAGATCAAAGCTTGCTTACCACACTACCAGGCTGACGTTCTTCAAAAATGCAGATTCTGCACATTTGACGAAATAATAGACATTCTCATCCCGGGATATCCTGTGCTGACACCAAACAAATACAAAAATCGCTACTATAGGGTAAAATAGTATTTACATTTGGAAAATATGCAAACACTAGAATATTAGCACTCCTGCTAACTGAGATGAACATCATCCTGAACCAATCGTTGAAGGTAAAAATGTAAATATCTTCTGGGATTTTCCAGTCAACACTAACAGGCTAATCGACCTGACATACTTATTAAAGACAGGGAAGAAAATTCTTGTAGACCAATAGATGTAAGTGTTCCCACTCATAGAAATATGTCTGTAAAGGAATTTGACAAATTGAATAAATTAAAGGACCTGGAAATTGAAATACAAAAGATGTGGCATCTTAAAGCGAGAACTGTTCCTATTATTGTAGGTGCCCTCGGTATGATGAAAAAGAGATGTCAGAAACATCTAGATAATATTCCAGTAGAACGATGTCTTAGAGAATTCCTAAAGATTGTGCTGATAAGTACGGCCCATATCTTTAGAAAAACCCTACCCATTTAAATGTCTGTGCTGTATTACATGAAGGTATTTTGCTACTGCCCCTGCCCCTGCCTCTGCCACTTGCCGCCACCAAGCGTTCAGTCATACTGAAACGTCTCTTACCCTTCACACACCCTAAGACACTGAGTCTGTCTCGGAAAGTGATTGTAACAAACATGCAGATTAAAAGTAAATAATAATAACAATAATAATAATAATAATAATAATAATAATAATAATAATAATAATAAGTGGATAACTAAACAAACGCTCGGATGCAGTACCAAGCAGTGTCTCTCATAGCTTCTGATTTTACTGATTGGAAATGTTATCATGTACATGTTTTGTTACAAAAAATGGGCTACAACAAATATTCTACTCAATGCCACAGATTTGCTTGTCAGTTGATTGACCTTAACCATTTGAGCATGTCTCTTCATGGCTGACGATATGTGCAATTCTGATCACGAGGAGAAGTAGAGGGGGAGCATCATCACCATGTGTTGAGAGGAATTCTTTGGGGTTTTAGTAACTCACCTCTGGAAACGTTGGTGTTTCGTTCAACATCCTTAAACAACACTTATTCAGGGACCTATAGAGCGTGATGGGCTACTCAACCTGAAGAAAAAATTCTAACTGGGCCACACATGCATGATTATGCACTGTTTATCTTGATACGAGAGCATCATGTCGCGCACATATGGTTGTGATGCCTGTGCCTCGTGTCCCCTTATCGAACGAGTAGTCATGTTGGATATACTGGGCTTCTATATTTTATCCTAGTGTAACTTTGATTGCATGCACGGCTCTCTCACTCAATAATAATAATAATAATAATAATAATAATAATAATAATAATAATAATAATAATAATAATAATAATAAATGACAATGAATTTCTAAATGCTGGAGATGTAAGAATTTCGTGGCATTTTCCAGGGTGACTCACTATCACCACTCCTCTTCTGTCTAGCCCTAATACCGCTCTCAAAATTGCTCAATGAT
>NC_068987.1:58146202-58148014 GCF_001194135.2 Octopus bimaculoides | reverse complement strand
CCCAACTTGTACAAATACAAAACAAAAGTCAAACATAGAATAATAATAATAATAATAATAATAATAATAATAATAATAATAATAATGGAATAGCATGAAGTGCTGGTGAACGGAATTGACAGCAGGGAAGCAAGTACTAGGAGAGGTGAAAATCAAGAGAGAATCTTCCAAAGGGACAGTGTGTCCCCACTGATATTCATGCTGGGAATGAACCCCTTGAGTGAAATACAGAAAACAAAGTTGGGGTATGATCTGGGAAGAGGTAAGGGAAAACTAAACCACTTGTTATTCATGGACGGCTTGAAGCTATTAAAACAAAATGTAAGGAGAACTGAACACCCTAGTCTAGTTTGTGCGGATTTTCTCCAATGATTCTAAGATGGAGTTTGGACTCTCAAAATGTGCTACGATGCTGATGAGACGAGGTAAGCTTGCCAAGTGATGAAATTATGAAGGCAATGCACCCTCAATTCAGCTATAAAACCTGAGAATACTTAAGTCAGATGGGATCAAACATCATTACATGAAGGAAAAGACACAAAGGGAGTACCTGCGGCGAGTGGGAAAAATATTGGCTCCAAAGCTGAATGCCAGAAACATAATTTCGGCAATAAACTCGCGCGCAGTCACAGTAGTTCGGTATGGCGCTGGAATCCTGAAGTAGACAGAAGAGGAGATAAAGGAGATGGACAGGAAGTCAAGAAAGCTCCGAACGATGCATGGAGCCCATCATCCACGTGCCGACACTAATCACCTGTACATGAAGAGAACAAGTGGAGGAAGGGGACTAATAAATGTGGAAGACTGCGTGCGTATCAAACTCGAGAGCTTAATGAGATACCTAGCCTAAAGTAAGAAAATCTTGCTAGTGACAGTCAGGAACGAGGGAATATTGAGAACAGAGAAAAAAGGGAAAACAAAGGAAGAAGTACAAAATGGACATGAAGAAGAATTACACAACAAAGGACTACACAATCAATTCCATCGAAAAATTAGGAAAGGATTGGCTGATGAAAGGAATACGAAAAAGGAGACTATACTGGTAGCACAAGACTAAGCTTAGGCCATGAACTAGGGCGGGCGGGGTCAACCTTAAGAATGAGCAAGTGTCCCTGCATCTACAATAGAGTGGATGAAACCATTGCCCATAGACCTGCCTTAAACCATTACAAGTTGTGGCGACACAACCAGGTAGTGAAAATTCTCCATTGGAAACTGTACGAAAATTGGGGGCTAGAAAGAGGCAAGACGTGGTAGGAGCACAAACCACCGAGAGCGGTGGAGTCGGAGACCAGCAAAATCTTCTGGCATTTCCAAATCCAAACAGATCAGGTGCTAGAGCATAACAGACCGGATCTAGTAGTGCAAGGTGCACCATATATGTCATATAGTTGACGCTGCATGTCCCTTTGACTTACGAATAGTGAGGAAGGAAGGCGAAAAGATAGATAGATATAACCCTCTTAAGTACGAAATAGCCCAGCTATGGAAAATGAAGAAGATGAAGATAGTGCCTATTATATTTCGGTCTTTGGGAACAGTATCAGAAGGTATCAAGAGGTAAAAAAGGAAATTGGAATAGAGTGCCCAGTAAAACTGTTACAAAAGGTTTGCTTCCTTGGCACGGCCAGAATAATCAGGGAAGTATTAAATAGCTGAGAAGAGTGAATAGCATGGCACCGTAGGCTGAAGGTAGTAAGACCGCTACCAAGAGCTCAAACAAAACCTTTGATAAAGTGATATTGATAATAAGATATACATACACACACTCGTACACTATAAGAGCGAGACAGAGAGTGAGTGTGTGTGTGT
>NC_068987.1:58144663-58146176 GCF_001194135.2 Octopus bimaculoides | reverse complement strand
GGGGGGGGGGGTGCAGAGAGATATATATAGAGAGTGTGTGTTTGTATGTATCTGTATTGAAAGATATTTATCGTAGTTAAACAATTCATTATCCACTGTTGAATTTTGCCTCACGGCGAATTACGGTTGGCAAGTTTAATAATTACTCATATCAAAATATGTGTCATTCAATTGTTTCCCCTTGAACAACTTTGGAGTTTACCTACTTTTCACCAATATACACACTTATATCAGCAACTAATAATGATAAGTCGCATGAGTTAAATGATAATTTAGAATGACAATTAAGTGTGCAAATAACTAGTTAATTACGTGCTCTCTTTAATTTCGTACTATTTACTCTCGATGTGTTTTTAGTTTCGTCTCTCTACATTTTGAACCCATTTCTCTATTGTTGAAATTTTGCTCTTTATCTCTTTGACAGGAACACAATAAAAATACTAGCAATTTATCAAGCGAGAAGAGTCAATTGGTTCTCATTTATTATCCTACAAAAATAACATGTTCGTCAGCATTAATTCATCAATTTAGCGCCGATCCTTTACCAGTTTGGCTTGCATGATTTAATGCATATGATATTGATTTAAAACTTTGGCACAAGGCCAGCAATTTAAGGGGAGGAGTAAGTCGATTACATCGACCCAGTGCTCAACTGGTACTTATTTTTATCGAGCTGGAAAGAATGAAAGACAAAATCGACTTCGATGGAATATGAACTGAACGTAAAGTAGGACGAAATGCCGCAAATGATTCTGCCAGCTCGCCGCCTTAAAGATAGGTAATGTGTGAATATGCCTCTTTCAAGAGTTATTGCTCTTTCATCAATATCACATCCAACCCAAATAATAACTATATAAAGTAATGTTAACATTATGTTGTCCTGTGGCTTTGACATAATATTTTACTTGTTTCGGTCACCGAACTGCGGCCATGTCAGAGCACCGGTTTGAAGGATGTAGTCAAACAAGTCGATCCCACAACTCATTTTTCAAAACCTGGTCCTTATTTCATTGGTTTCTTTTGCCGAACCGTTAATTTATGGGTACGTAAATCGGTGGTGGTGGAACAGACACAATGACGTGCACACATAGATATACAAACATACATGCATGCGTACAGGTTAAACACCCCATTAATATCCAAATAAATCTAACAACTAAAGAAAGTTACATATCTACTGACCAACAACCTATTTAAAGTCTTTTGTGAATCTTCAGGACCTGAAGATGACACACCTAATGCACACACTCGATTACAACGTTCCGCATGGATGAACAAGTTCTAAACAATAGCACATCCACAAATTTAATCAATAATAATTCTCCATGACTTCTTGCCATCACAACCTACCATACAACCTAATTAGTATTCAGCTCACCCTAGTAAATTTTTGATTAACAGAAAATATATTTAGTCATAATGAACTCAAATGCACAACAGTCTGATGATGGCTTAGCTGGTCGAAACTTCAGAGTTTCTGTCAATACTATTCTTTTACTATATATATATATAT
>NC_068987.1:58142366-58143470 GCF_001194135.2 Octopus bimaculoides | reverse complement strand
AGTCCGTTATATATATATGCGCGTGTGTGTGTGTATTTTTGCCTGTGTTTTTGTTTCCCCTCCACAACGCTAGACAATACGTGCTGATGTGTTTACATCTCAGTGCCTTAGCGGTTCGGCAAAATAGCCCGATAGCAAAAATACCAGGTCTTAAAAAGAAAATAAGGACAGAAGTCGATTCATTCGACTACAACATTCTTCGAGGCGGCGCCCCAGCATGGTTGCAGTCTAATGACTGCAAAAAGTAAAAGATAAAAGACAAAAGAACATAAAAACCAAAAAAAAACAAAAGCGAACGAATTTATCTGACTACCCAGTATATTCAGTATAACAATTTATATAATCATTGCTCACCTCTAAGTTGAATGTACTGATATAACACTTATTCCACGTAATTTGGATTAAGTTTTATTTTTGTAATAACTTTAATTTGTTTGCTGGTGGTCGTTCATAAATTACATTACCATATTTTGGTATAACATTGTACCACCATGCTGCTAAAACCAGCGTAATAACTACATTTTGAACCTCTGCTTGTGACAGGTCGTATTTACTTCCATATAGCTTCACATTAGATGGTATACATTTATATGATATTAACAAGACAATTAATTTAGAGCGTGATTAGATAAATGTTTTCTTTTTCTTTTCATTTTATATGAAAGAGAAATATATTGCAAATTATCCTATTGTTTTTTTCTGTGGATGTTTAATACCACATGGGATAGATAAAACAGGCAGATGATGAAAACCATTCCAGCTTGTTTATTCTGCCGTTAACAATGCTTATTTACTCTTTATTTTAAGACGGTAAGATGTAAGCTAAGCAATATTTAGCAGCTAATTGCAACAGCTCAAGAAAGAGGCAGAGACAAGGAGATGGAAATAGAGAAAAGGCAGAAACTTGTATATGTATGCATGCATACGTACATGCTTGCTTGCATGCATGCATGCATACATACATGCACGCACATACACACTGGATATTTACCACTTCTGAGATTCCACTCGCTATGAAACATATGTAGCCCGGATCTTATCTACTCCATTTCATAAGTCTAGTATTTTTATTCGAACATTCGAGAAGCCTCGTCACCCACCGTG
>NC_068987.1:58137937-58142002 GCF_001194135.2 Octopus bimaculoides | reverse complement strand
ACCACTAAGAAAAGATTGTTCTCAAGAAGATTCAGCAAACACTAGAACGTAAGCGAGCAAGACAAATGAAAAGATACATAATATGAAGAATTAATCATAGACCGGTTTCGTTGTCTACTACTTACGTAATTACTTTGGTAATTTCTGCAACTCTTCAGTATGATCGTCTTCGCAATATAATTTGCAGAAAACTATACACGAGACATCCGCATGAGATTGAACTTGTATATAGTTCTACCAATTACATTTGGGGTTATATTTCAAAAGTCTTCGTTTTGGCGCGCTAAATACGTGAAGTTGACTTGTTGATTAGTGTCATATTAGCCATGTTCCATGCATTTTGTCGCTTAGCTGTTGTTATCAGCAATTCATGCAACAATGAAGGAGCTTGTAGTGACTACAATGGCGGAGAATGTGGTGGAGTATTTCAGAGAGAGACAAGTTCTCTTCCTCTGTATTTGTCACTGGTGATGCACGTCTTAGCACATATTTCTTGGTGGATGATGGTATTCAATTATTATATTTTCCGGCATAAAAGTTGACGTAGTATATCGTGTAGGAATATTTTGTCTTCCAAAATCGTCTTGCTGTACAAGTCAACCCATCATTTTTGGTTGTAAATTTTAGTTTGAAAAATTTCACTTGTATGCAGTAACATACGACAGTTTTCTGTGAGTGCTATGTGTTGTATTGCCTTGTGCTTGACGTGATATTACAATCATGACCAAGCATTCTAGAGGTTGGAGTTTGATGCACCAAATAAGGTTATCTTGAATTCTTAACAAAATACAGTAGAAAAGTGAAGATTATAACCAAGCAATGAATAAAACTCAGGAAGGATGAAGGTAAGATAATTCAATTGCGAAGGAAACAAGCCTAATCCGAAGATAGAAAATTAATTTGCATAATGGAGACCTATGACAATGAAGCTTTCATTTCCAAGCGTGATTCGATTTAGCAATGAAATTAGCACATGGTAAAAATGTTCAACAGAATTTTATTCAAATAAGAGAAAGCGCTCATACACTCGACAATTTGACGAAAATATGATTTTATATTTGCCATAATCAACTTGTTTACTGAAACTGTATAACATGAAAGGAAATACTTCATAGAATTTAATGTCACGACTCTGCTTTCTGAGTTGTAAATTCAGGCAAATTTAACTTCCGACCTTCACATTTGATAAGTTCCACTAATATACTGAAAGGAGTAAGTGGAATACTAAGTAGAAAGGATATCAAATCCATATATTATATTATATTTCTACATTAACTCAAAAGTTGAGTAAGAATCTGATGAATCGCTAATTTTATTCTTTTAAAATTTTGGGGTTTCACTTATTGATTGTGGTCAGTAGGAGCACTGCTTTTAAAGTATTTTATGACGTAATGGTATGTACTCGAGGTAACACTTTACCTTATCTGGACAAACATATACATACAGATGTACTTATGCACTCCCACACGCACAAACAACGCGAGAATAAGCACACAAACGCAAATGCACACAAGCACACGCTCAAACGTGCACGCATGATCCGTGGCGTATGAGCGACCACTTTATTATTATTTGCAAGCAGAAGTACTTTTACAAATGTATAAAATATATAAAACCCATATAGATTTACAGACTAGTTTTCCGGCGTCCTTAATTCTAGACTCCTGCTGCATATATCTTTTATGCAAGATTAAAGGCGGTCGCATAACAGTAATTCTGATTAAGTTTATAGAAGGCTACTGGCCTCGTCATTTAACTTATTCGTGAATAAATCTTCACGATGCCCTTCCTATATTCACTAGAAATATATAGCTGAAAACATCCTTCAAACCTTTCAACTGTAATATGAGAGCGCAAATATTCAAAACAGTATGGATTACCATAAGCTAACATCCTACCCACAGAGTCTTTTCAGACCTCTCTTGAAATCTAACTGTGAAAGACATATATATCCTGTTTCTTCTTTTATAATGGGGATTTGAATTCTCCTTAGTGAACGTAAGTTATCAATTAATTTGCTTTTCCCAAGAAAGGGTCTTTAGAGCATTAGCAGTGATGTTAAATGTAGTTTTAAACACATGCGTCTTTATATAGTTAGGTGTCGGGAGATTGTTCCCACCATGATATATTTGCGTATTAACTAGTATCATATTTGTGGATACTAATATGAATGATACTAGTGAATAAATAAACGTATATCGTAAAGGTTTGGCAAAAAGGAATTAATACTGAAGTTTGCAGCAAACTTGAGTGTCCAAACATAATCACGACAATTTCAAAAGAAACACCAGATCATTAGTTGCCGGAAAATAGTTAGTGTACTTAAAGTACAAATTCCTATGAAGAATGGAAAAAAAAAAGATTATTATTCGCAGTATCAACGGCGGTGAGCTGGTTGAATCATCATCACGCCGATCAAAAGACTTGGTGGAATTTGTTGGCTTTTTGCGCTCTTTTGGGGTCAATAAAATAATTACCAGCTAGGCACGAAATGGGTGGGGGGAAGTCGATGTAATCGACTTCCTCCTCCCTTCAAATTTGCTTGCCTTGTGACAAAATTTGAAACCATGTTAGCCTTATCCAATCACCAAAGACATAAAACCAATCTGTACTTGGAGTTACCTCCCTTGTCTTTATTTTTAGAGTCTAAAATACGCCTTTGTCTACTAATTGTGTGATTAATTTCAAGCAATGGGAGTTTTTCAGCCCGTATCACATACGCGAAACCCTACTCTCTATATATTTGGTAGAGAACGTTGCCTGAGTTAATCTCCCTCCGCTACATTATTGATATTCGTAATCAGAATTACTCTAGTCCCTCTATTTTTCTGTATACAATATGTATTTCTAGTTCTTGCCAAATGAATATAACACGCTTTGCTGATGAGCCCTAAAATGATTGAAGTGTATCTTATGCTTTCTCCATTTGGCTTTAAAACGAGATCCAGTACCATCCGCATTATTTTCATTTCCAAAAGTTTCCTTTAGGTGGTCTTATTGAGTTTTCCTGTCATTTTTATTGAGTTAAACTGTTTAAATGTTCCTACAGGGAGATTTTGGCTATTAATTCTATATTTGAACTGAATTAATTAAATATTTAAAAAACTTATTCTACTGCATACGTGAGGCCCTAAAGTAGAAAAAGATCCTCCCCTTCCCTAGTCATAAAGCCGGTTTACCAGTTTCTGTAGCGTATACATTCCCCATGCTCTGGATGGGACTCCGCTCCCTCACTAGATTATTAATTTTTGCCAGCTGAGAAGACTGGAGCAATGTGAAATGAAGTGTTTTGCTCAAGAACACAATACATCGCCTGATCGTAGGAACGAAACCACAATCTTACGACCACTAGTCCAACTCTGTAACCACTAAGCCATGCGCCTCCACCTACAGTACAGCTCTATAAATTTTAGAGAATTACAATTTTCATTTTACATTTTTTACACGAGTTTGTAAAAGATAAGTTCTACAAGTCCATTTCTATCTCCAGATAATGCTTTACAGTGGCTTTAATATAAATGAGATATTTAATCGTGTTTTGCCATTTGAAAAAAGATAATGAATTTATGAATTGTTTACTTTCCCTTTTACATTTATAAATAGTTAAATAAGACTTATTTACAACATACAAATCATAACTTAAACTGCCTATTTCAATTAATTATAGTAGTTTTCATGCTATATATATATATATATATATATATATATATATATATATATATATATATATATATATATATATATATTATAGATAGATAGATATAGATGAAATGTACAGAAAACAAAAGAGAGAGAGGGAAAGACAGGTGAGGGAACAACAACGTGTATTTTGAAGCTCGGGAAGAATGGAACAGTTTCTGACGTTTCGAGCTTACACTCTTCGACAGAAAGGGATGAGAGGAAAGTCATAGAGAGAGAAAGAAAAAAAAAGTGAAAGAGAAAAATTTGTATCGGGTTTAACGGTTTAATATAATATATTGAAGTGGGAGATAAATATTTCTTCTTGGTATTTACCTTTTGGTACTAATCCTGTCAGTCTTTTGTGTGTGTGTGTGTATATATATA
>NC_068987.1:58123923-58136334 GCF_001194135.2 Octopus bimaculoides | reverse complement strand
TATATATATATATATATATATATATATATATATATATATGTATGTGTATATGTAAGTATATATGTATATATATATGTATATATTTATATATGTATGTATGTATGAATGTATGTAACTATGTATAATAATAAAAAAATAGCTATGGAGATAGACAAATTTAACGATCGATCGGTCGGTAGATAGATAGATACATACATACATACATACATACATACAGACAGACAGACAGACATAATTACATACATACGTGCATACATACATACATACATACTTACATACATACAAGTATACATACTTGTCGTGATTATATAATAACACTGGTTCTATAATATTTTCTTACCTGGAAGTCCTTAGTTTCAATATGCTACGCTGTTTTCATATTTCGTAAGTTTTTGTTGTCATGAGAGTAGGAACATATGCAAAAATTATGTTTACTTCATAGAATTGTGCTTTTGGGAAAGAGTCATTATTAACATAAATACTCATATTTGTTATTGCTTTTTCTCTTCCCCTATCTTAGTATATTTACGTTGTGTAATACGAAAATATTTTCTTTTTCCGCAAACCAATTTACAAAGCGACATCATCTGAATTCTGTTAGACAAACAGAAACAAAAACAAAAAAGCATAAATGCAATAGATCTCTTTAATCATTTTACCTTCGGCAACGTAAGTTATAAAAAGTTTCTAAATAGTATACATTTTTTTGTATCTTCATGACGTTTCTAAATGTATCAGAACTTAATGCTACTCCGACTATTTTGAAATAATATATATATACGTGTGACTGAGTGTGTGTGTGTGTGTGTGTGTGTGTGTGTGTGTGTGTGTGTGTTTGTGTGTGTATCTTAAGATTGTGGCTCTCTTGTCTCAGTTGTTGTTTAGCCCTAGCTGAGACCTGACTTGTCAGACTTATCATCTAAGATATATATTCTAGCTGCGTCCATCCTGTCGTTTTGGGGCCATTTAGGACCACATTATCAAATGTGTTCTTTCTATAGCTAAGATAGTGTGCATATTAGCGAGCATACTCCACATTGGGGATCACTGTTCTCGGCGATTTTTTAATCAAAGCATTTCATGTATTCTACTGTCAAGTATTTATGTGTGAGTTCATATGACAGGAAGGAAGATATAATGGGAATATATAATACGCAACTCGTCATTCGATTGCATATCGTCAAATTCAGCTTGGCTACGAATTGATTTTAAATTTTGGCACAAGGCCAGCAATTTCGGGAGGAGAAGTAGGTCGTTTATATCGACTCCAATCTTCAAGTGGTACTAATTTTATTGACCTCGAAAGTATGTAAGCCAAATCTGAACTCAGAACGTAAAGACAGGCAGAATACCGCTTTATGTATGTCCACTGGGTTTGTAAAAGGGAGCAAAGCTACAGGAAACCAAAAGACGAATGATCACAATAAGCAGTCAGCTACCTTACGTTAGTCATTACCATTCCCAATGTAGGATTTCTCACCATAAAGGTGACAGGCACAGCTGTAAGATGCGTTACGGATCTATAGCAATTGAAAGGGCGTGATCCAAATGAAATAAACATTAACAACTGAAATTCTTTTAGATAACTGAGAAGTTGTACTTCCTATATATAAAAAAAATACCTCATTACCAGAAGTAATTTTACACTGGTATATATAATTTTTAATTTTAGAGTTCCTTGACATAAACTTGATTCTGTTGTAATTGACTTCAAATACAATAACCTTGTTATTAATATTTCTAGGGAGATGAATGGTATTAGCTAAATTAATGTTAGTATTAGTAAATGTATCCCTATTTAACAGGCTAATATTATGTGAGGAGATAATTTGTAAGAGATTTTTTGTGTTGGAAAAACCAGTCCTAACCGTGTGTGAGTTGATAATAAAGTAATACCTAGAATTCTTTAGAAAATTCCTAATAGTAGCTTCACGAAACTGCAAAGGAAGATTAGATTTAATTTGCCCCCCATAAGGAATAATTAACCAAATGGTTTTACTATTAGTTACCTTATGTTTCGTGTAACTATCTTCGAAAGACATAGATTTACTTTCAGAACAAAAATAGAGGTTTAAATAAGGATTATCTCACTTCCTCTGTTTGGTGTTGGCATATAAATTAAAATTCGTTTATATCCTTACAGTTAGATTTCATATCTCCATTAGTAAAGGTAGAATAGGATTGAATGGAATTAATGTATGTAACTTTCTCTGTATAACCCGCTTTAAGTAAGGCAGAGTTATAAAATTCGGCCTTATCATTGAAAATATCAACATTAGCAGATAACATAGATAATCAAAATGAAGTATTCTTAACTAAGTTCCTAGTAATTGCCCTAGAATGATTACTGAATTTGCTAATATACTTAAGATTGGTCGATGGTTTGTGGTATGGGAAGTACGAATTATTGTGTAAGTTAAGTGTGATATCTAAAAAGTTGGCCCTCGTTACATCATCATCAAAAACGATGCTTAAACCTATTCTATGGAAAAACTTCACTAAACAATTCTTAACTTTTTGTACTTGTTGGTCAGAAACATTTTGAAGGTAAAGTAAACAATCATCACAATGTAGACCTCCATTTATGTTTGGGAACTGTTCTGCCATTTCAAAAAGTATATATATACAGACTAAATCAGCTACTTGTGCTGAATCAGAACTTCCCATTGTAACATCAAAACCATCTGGTGTGTTTTTACGGACCCACAACTTATTGTCAAACTTTATGATAGATTTTCTGGCGGCCAACACAACATTAATTTCTTCCCTGGTGAGACTAGCTTTGTTATGAGCAAGTCAAAGTGCCTTATTAAGTACTATTGGGTTGATGGATGAATAAAAACTAGAAATATCAAACTGGATAAACTTAGTGTTCCTCTTATTAGTAATAGAACTAAACCAGTCGACGACTAGAATGAATTGGACCATAAACTAAGTCTTAATATTTTAATTAATGTAGGAACACATTTATCTAGAATATTTTTACTAAGTACCCCGATGTTAGAACTAGAAGAGCAAATAAGTCTTAAGAATGGGTTATTAAAACATTCTGTTTATGATCTTTCATAATAAACCGAGGTTGCTTAGGAGCAAGTGGTTCTGTCTTCATTTGTAAGTTATACTTAGCCTCAAGGTTGGCTTTCTTGAGTACACTTTTATCGGTAATCCTATAGTCTTTTTGAATTTCTTTTTAAAGCAATTCCAAGTAATAGTCCTTGTGAAGTTTGTACTGGTTTCCCGTTTTATCCGATTAAACCAGCATACTATCCATGGTATTAATGTCCTTGGTGATATTGTGAAGATACCTCAGATGTTTATTTCTTAGCGGTGATCGGTGAAATTTTACATTTCTCACAATGGACCAAAGATCATCCTCAAACTGTTTCAATGTTGGGTTAGGTGGAGGACTATTTTCAGATTTAAATAATTTGTTAAGTTCGGAAGTCATATCATTAGTTAAGAATATTCCATTTAGATTGTCTAAATTATCTGCTAATATTGACATTCCTGTTTGGCCAATATAATGATTACCTCACCCTAAAGCAGGTAATGGCATAGATCAGGTTTTCCGAGGCACAGGTGAAATTTTATTTTATCTTAAATATTTCATCTTGTTTAAAGTTCAACGCAGAAAACATATTGGATAACCCCTTCCTGAAGTAAAAGAAACCAAAAACCCACGGGGAAAGGACTTCACATTTATCTATATCAATCGACAGACAATCTAAGGGACACAACTTCACCGAACTAATCTCACTTCTACCCCAAAATAACTTCCAAACAACAAATAGGAATTCCGTTCGTAGTACACGGGATATTAAGGATAATACAGTATCGGGGGCATGGCTTGAGCGAAGTGATTTGAAGCGTACCACCGAAAGCCTGATCATAGCTGCACAAGACCAGGCTCTTGCTACCAATTCAGTGAAGTATAATATAATCTATAAAACTTCTGACACCCAGAAGTGCAGACGCTGTGGAAAGAGTGTGGAAAATGTGATCCACTTGGTAAGTGGATGTGAGAGCCTTGCACAAAAAGAATATAAGCGCCGCCACGATAAAGTGTGTATATCTTCATTGGCTCTTATACCGTAAATACCAATATGAATTAATAGAGAACTGGTATGAGAATGTACCAGGTAAAGTTATGCAGGAGGATGGAAAAGTAACGATACTCTGGGACTATGATTTTCAGACGGATCGTGAAATCGAACACCGTCGGCCGGATGTTGTCCCATTGAATAAAAGAAACGAATACTGTCAAATCATTGTTGTAGCCATACCAAATGACATGAGTGTTGTGAGTAAAGAGGTTGAAAAAAATGACATGAGTGTTGTGAGTAAAGAGGTTGAAAAAAATCACCAAGAATTGAAAGTGGAAATGGCAAGACTGTATGGAATGCGAGATGGTAACGTAAAAGTGATACCAGTGGTAATCGGAGCGTTGGGCTCAATCCCATTGAAACTTGAAGACTTCTTGAGGAAACTGGAAATCCCATGCAAGATTGATGTCTTGCAAAAAATCAGCCTTATTGGGCATAGCACACATCTCAAGGAAAGTATTATCTGTCTGAGGTACTTGTGACTTGACAGATGACTAAAGACTCCGGTGCATTTGTACCTATACTGTGCTATGAAGGAGTAATGATGATGATGATAATAATAATAATAATAATAATAATAATAATAATAATAATAATAATAATAATAATAATAATAATAATAATAATAATAAGAAGAAGAAGAAGAACAACAACAACAACAACAAAAGCAACAACAAAAACAGTATGTGATATGTGTACAAGGTCGCTCATTTGGTGTGTGTTGTAGTCAGTTATATTGACCTCAGTTCTTGGCTGGTAATTATTTTATCGTTTCCAAAATGTTGAAAGACAGAATCTACTTTGACAAGTGTTAAACGTGTTTCCTGAAGAGATATAGCAAAATACTGCTAGCCATTTTCTCCACTGTTCTAACAATTGTAATGATAAGAATAAGAAATAGAAATAATAAAATGATTTCTTTTATTCTTTTCTACTCTAGGCACAGGGCCCGAAATTTTTGTAGAGGAGACCAGTCGATAAGATCCACCCCAGTACGCAACTGGTATTTAATTTATCCACCCTGAATAGGGGACGTTACAAGGACGCGTTACAGCACAGGTAAATTTTAGATAGAAGGGAGAAAATAATCTTTATTTTTTGTTGTTTAAAAAGAAAGAAAATAATGAAATGGAATACGTACGGCAAAACATATTTGCGAAACTGAGAAAACTGCGTGAGATCTATTGGCTCCCAGTAAATCATGTCAGAAAATGGGATGTTAGGGATGGGAAAAGAAGAATAAATGTGATGATGTGTTACCTCGTGTACTATCTTTATTGTTTCTATACAAGGATGCGTTGTCAGATTCTTTCAACAGTTGCATTTCTATCGTATGGCGCCCAATTAGATATATGAGAGTTATTTATGGAATCTGAGAAGTAAATGCTTGATTCTTTATATGACAGCAACGTGATTGACGCAGCAATTATTATGTCGATGATGATGTCATATTTAATTTCATGAAGCTGTTTCTGTAACTGTTATATTGCTGCATTTATAAATTTATTGGTTTACATATACAATGTTTACTTGTGTCTGTAATATTCTGATATTTGTAAAATGTATTTTGTGCAGATCCATAGTGTTGAAAAGATAACTTTGGTAGTTATTGATGTTATCGATGTTGTCAGTGTTATAATTTATAAAATTTGATGTATTTATGTCGAAGTTACTGCTTCATTGCAGCAGCATTGATAAATTTATTGGTTTACATATACAATGTTTACTTGTGTCTGTAACATTCCGATATATTTAAAACGTATTTTGTGCAGATCCGTAGTGTTGAAAAAATATCCTTGGTTATTATTAATGTTGTCAGTGTTATAGTTTATGAAATTTGATGTATTTATGTGGAAGCTTAGTAAATGGTCTTAATTGATTCTAAATGGGTGGGTTTTCTTCTGGAAATCACTAACATTTTTTTTAGGGAATATTAAGTGTACTTCGTCCATATTCTTATCTTTCAGATGAAGTTCTCGTGTGGATTGGGGACACATGTTTATATTAACAGAATTTTCAATTTCAGGAAAATTTTATCGATAAATTTATTCATTCTAATTAAGACAGTTTGGCCTGCTAATTTTTGCAGGGCGTGGAAGCATGTAGATGTTCGTCGATGTTCTCTTCTTGCTCGTTACAGAGTAGCTAATTAGCATAGCAACAAACCGAAAGTCTTACTACTACTACTACTACTACTACTAATAATAATAATAATAATAATAATCCGTTTCACTATAGGCACAGGATCTGAAATCTTTTGAGTAAGAGCTAGTCGATTACATTGACTGATACTTATTTTATGCCCCCCCCCCCCAAAAAAAAAGATGAAAAGCAAAGTAGACCTCGGCGGAATTTGAACTCAGAACGTAAAGACGGACGAAATACTGTTCAACATTTTGAAACGCGTGCAAATTATTCTGCCAGCTCGCCGTCTTCATGATAATGATAATAATAAGAAGAACTTGGAACATGCGAACAGTAAAATCGTGCCTATAATAATTGGTGTGCTAGGATCAGTGAGCCAAGGTATAGACAAAGGGCTGAGAGAGATTGAAATAGAATGTCCAGTAAAGCTCCTATGGAATGTTTGTTTCTTAGGGACAGCAAGGATTATCAGGAGGGTCCTAAGCCCTTGAGAGGCTGCTGAAAACTTGTGGATACCTAAGGCTACAGGTAGTAACCTGCTATCCACATAATTCCTACCAGGAACAACACCGAGCCTGAGACAAACCAAAATAATAATAATAATGATCTTTTCCGCTAAAGTCATAAAGCCCGGAATTTTGTGAGTGGGAGCTAGTCGGTTGCATCGACCCCAGTACTTGACTGGTACTTATTTTATCGACCCCACCAAAAGATGAAAAGCAAAGTAGATCTCGGTGGAATTTGAACTCAACGTAAAGACGAACGAAGCAGCGTTCAGCATTTTGCCCGGTGTGCAAGCGATTCTGCACACCGGGTAATCGCAATGTTACCAGTGTCTCTAGTTAATAGACAGTCGTTGAAGACCTATGCAGAAAATATTCAGGGTGAATTTTGTAGCGAATAATTTGCTGGAGTTGATTAGACTAGAAACGGCTCCCGAATCATGCGATGTTCTGAAGCTAGTTAAGCAATGTTAGCTAGGATTCCACCTATGTGTGAGTGGGTTTTTCGAATTTGCATTTGTATTGCATAGCACATATTTATGTTATCTTAATACATTGTATTATGTTATTGCTCCATCACCTATTATTATTATTATTATTATTATTATTATTATTATTATTATTATTATTATTATTATTATTATTCATATACACTCAACAGATTAGACTGTTGGAAAAAAAGAATCCTAACATCGGGCTACAACAAGTAATCTTAGATGCCAAGAACCCTCCTAAGTATCCTAGCTGTCCCTAATAACACTGTTTTCTGCAGCTGTACTAAACTGGGTTTTCTGCCTATTTCCTCTATCCATCTGTTCAGATCTTTAGGGATAGTTCCCAATGCACCTATAACTACTAGGATACATTTTACCTGCACTTTCCATAGTCTCTGTAATTCAATAGCTAGGTGCTGGTACTTTACTATTTTTTCTATACTTCTCATATTAATGTTTTCTTTTTTGGAATTCCGTACAAGGACATGAGTAGCGAGATTATACCTGAAAGGAAGGTGGGAGAGGGTTAACATCAACAGAAGACTGCGTGGAGTTAGCTAGAGTATATATAGACTCTTATTAGGTAATAGTGAAGAAAGTTTATTAAAAGCTGGCAGAGTCACAGCAAGACATAGGGAAATCAAAACACCAAATGAACTTAAAAATCAGAAAAAAAGAACAGAAATTATCTGACTAGCAGAAGAAGGCGTCAGTCAGTTATTTGGCACTTTATATTCTCTTTATCCACAAGCCTTCTAGCTTCTATTACTTTGTCAGTCTGAACGTTTAAGTCCCACAACATCTTGTCTTTCTTACTTTCTAGTACTTTTACTAGGTCCATGTTCATACCATCAATCAGTATGTTCAAATACTAGCTTTTTACATAGCTCCCAATGGATTGCTCTCCCTAGATTGTCATGTCTTTTCCTGTATTCTTTGTGCCAGCATGCTACAGTCACTTACTATATGAGTAACACTTTCCTCTTCTGATTTACATAATCTACATTGGGAATCTATTTCGTTTTTGTCCATCTTGGCGTTTATCCAATTAGTCCTTAATGTTTGATCCTGTGTAGTTACTAACAAACTTACTCTCTCCCTCTTCAGCTTTCCTTTCTGCAGCCATAATCATATCTCACTACTACTATTTGCTGAAACTATCTTTGGGTATCTACCATGCAACAACTTCTCCTGCCAGTCAGATAATTTCTGTTCTTTTTTCTGGTTTTTAAGTTCATTTGGTGTTTTGGTTTCTCTATGTCTTGCTGTGACTCTAGCAGCTTTTAATAAACTTTCTCCACTATTACCTAATAAGAGTCTATATCTTCTCTAGCTAACTCCACACAGCCTTCTACTGATATTAACCCTCTTCCACCTTCTTTTCTTGGTAGGTACTATCGACCTTGCTACTATCTGTCTTTCTATCTTTTCCCCTTCCTTCTTCACTATTCGTGGATGAAAGGAGCATGCAACGTCAACTATATAGCATATGTGTTGTACGTTGTCCACAACCACTAGGCCCGGTCTGTTATGCTCTAGCACCTGATTTGTTTGGATTGAAAAATCCAAAGGATTTTGCTAGTTTCCGACACTGCAGCGTGTGCTCATACCACGTCTTGACTCTCTCTATCCCCCACTTTTCGCACAGTTTCCAATGTAGCACTTTCGCTACCCGGACGTGTCGCCATTCGTCTGTGATATGGGCAATGGTTTCATCCACTCTATTGTAGATGCGGAACAGCGGAGACACTCATTCTTCAGTTTGACCCTCCAGTTCGTGGCCAGAGCTTGGTCCTGTGCTGTCAGTACAGTGCGCTTGGTCTCTTCCTTTAGGGGTTCCTTTCATCAGCCAATCCCGCCTAATTTTTCCAGCAACTTCTGTTGTGGCTACATGGAATTGATTGTGTAGTCTCTTCTTGCATAATTCTTTTTCATGTCCTTTTTGTACTTCTTCCTTTGTTTTCCCTTTTTTTCTCTGCTCTCAATACCCCCTCGTTCCCAGTATATCCATCATGACTACCCGTCTGATAAGGGTACACCAGGCACATGCATCACAACCATAGGTACGCGACATGGTGATCTCATATCAAGATAAATAGCGCATGACCTTGCAGGTGAGGCCCAGTTAGAATTTTCTTCAGGTCGAGTAGCCCATCCCGCTCAAAAGGTCCCTGAATAAGGTTTGTTTAAGGATGTTGAGCAAAACACCCATGTTTCCAAAGGTGAATTACTCAAACCCCAAAGAATTCCTCTCAACACATGGCTATGATGGTCCCCCACTACTTCTGCTCGTGATCAGAGATGCACATATCGTCAGCCAGGGACATACTCAACTGATTAAGGTCAAGCATCTGACAAGCAAATCTGTGGTATTGAGCAGAATATTTGTTGTAGCCCATCTTTTTATACCAAGAGAAAACAATGTACATGATAACACTTCCAATCAATTAAGATCTGAAGCCATGAGAGACACTGCCTGGTACTGCATCCGACATAGTTTATTATTATTATTAGTAGTAGTAGTATGTTGTTTTTTTCTTCTTTCTTCAAATTTTCTTCCATTTCTCGCCGGGTGTTTTCCGTACACCTAGGGCAGAGAAACTCATTGTATGCATTCCCAGATTACACACGCAAGTTCACAGGTAAAATATGTATTTAAAAAAAAAATTAAGAAATAAATGAATTCATGAATGGTTGTTGTTTTCACGGCGATAATGTTCTTCTCAGTACATGAGTCGTTCCAGTTAACACGATTTTTTGCACTTCCTGTAGGGATGGTAAGCCTGCTATCATTTTCAAATAGGTTTTATTACCTTTTTTTAATCATTCCTAGAGATCCTACAGTCATCTATAAATCTATGATTTATTCTAACTCATTTTGCACTATATAAAGTATTTATAAATCGTTTTTTGCTATTTTTGTTTAGAGGTGTATAAGTCGGAAATTCGTACAGTTTTGAAATATGAGCTCTTTCTTGGAAATACAGCATCACAGACAGCTCGGATTATTAATGGAGTATCTCATTCTAATATTATTGCAGAGCAGACAGTATCAAATTGGTTTTAAAAAATTTCCTTCTGGTAACTTTGACCTTACAAATGAGCAACGCAGTCGACTAGAAACAAAGGTGGATAATGACGAACTGAAAGATGCTGTCGAGTCAGATCCATCTCAGAGTGCCCGTGAGTTATCGTTGTTGTTTGGTGTTAGCAAGTAAACATTATTGACTCATCTAGTTCCAATCGGTAAAGTGAAAAGTTGGATAAGTGAGTTCCACATGAACGCAATGAAAATCAGAAACAACAACGTTTGGAAGCCTGCATTATGCTACTTTCTTGTCATAAAATGAATAATTTTTGAATCGAATTGTAACATGTGATTAGAAATGGATCCAGTACAACAACCGTAAACGTTCAGCACAATGGCTGGACAAAGATGAGCCACCAAAATACAGTCCAAATAGCAAAATTCACCAAAAGAAGCTGATGATGTGTGTTTGGTAGTCTGGTGCAGGTGTGATCTATTATAATTTCATTAAACCTGGCTCATAAATCACGGACGAAATATACTGCAGCCAACTGGACCAACTGATGGAGGAACTTACAGAAAATAGCCTAGAGTAGTCAACAGACCCACTCCTATTTTATTGCAAGTCAACGCCAAGCTACACATTACAAAAATGACATTGGCGAAACTACAGCAGTTGGAGTTGGAAGTTCTCCATCATCCACCATACTCACCTAATTTTGCCTCTACTGACTACCACTTCTTGCAGAATTTGGATAACTTCTTGATAGGAAAAAAAATTAATTCCTATGATGTTGTAAAACAGGCTTTCCAAGACTTTACTGACTCTAGATTGCCAGGCTTTTACAGTTCCGGGCTGGACAAGCTACCGCTGAAATGGCAAAAGTGTATTGACAATATGGGTGGATACTTTGATGAATAAAACTATTCCTTATATTTATAAACATTTGCAAACTTTTTTCTTTTCTACAAATTTCTTACTTGAATTATATGTACATTTAAAAGTGTTTTAACACTGTTTACAGATTAAAATGTTTAGGGGATTACACAGACAATATTTTGCGTAAGATATGAGCAGTTCCCATGCGCACTATTTTTTGAATTTCTTCCATTTTGGGATTTTCTGGTGTCTGAGCTAGGTAGCAATCATCTCCTTTTGCTATCATTCCTAGGGAACCTATGACAACATGTATTGTTTTAGTCTTGAGGTTCCACATTTTGCCAATTTCTATTTCAAGATCTTTATGCTTAAATTATTATTATTATTATTATTATTATTATTATTATTATTATTATTATTATTATTATTATTGAGTAAGAGAGCAGTGCATACCATTAAAATGACATTGGGGTACAAATATATGAAGTCCAATATACCCGTTAGGACAACCCGTCTGATAAGGGTACACCAGGCACATACATCACAGTTATGTTTTCCACATGGTGATCTCATATCAAGATAAACAGCGGATGACCTTGCCGATGGGTCCAAGTTAGAATTTTCTTCATGTCGAGTAGCCCATCCCACTCAAAAGATCCATGAATAAGGATTGTTTAAGGACGATGAACAAAACACAATGTTTCCAAAAGTGAATTATTAATACTCCAAAAAATCCTTTCAACAAATGGCTATGATGCTCCCCTACTGCTTCTGTTCATGGTCAGAGCAGAATATTTACTGTAGCCCATATTTTATACTAAGACAAATTATTATTATTTATTATTATTATTACTATTAATGTTTTTGTTGTTGTATCGCCATTAACAAAGCAATGTTAATAATACAAATTTATACATTTACACTAATAAGAATATAATGTGCAAAATCTATAATGGCGAGAATTTCTAACATTCTAAATATTCACTTTAATTCATATTTGAGCTGAACAAAATAGAAAACTTTATGACAATGAGAATAATTTTTTTGTTGAAGTGTTATATATGCTTAATTTTGAAGAAAATATCAACAAAACTTTGTTGAATAAATTAGAAGTAAAATATTTACATGACAATGTTCGTTTTGAAATATCCAACACAATAACTGATTTTAACAGATAGAAAATTTGTTAATATTTAAAGAGAGAATATAGACATGGACGCCGAATAAATGAAAATATGAAATCAGAGTAGAAAGTAAT
>NC_068987.1:58107710-58120367 GCF_001194135.2 Octopus bimaculoides | reverse complement strand
CTAAACAAATATAATAATAATAATAATAATAATAATAATAATAATAATAATAATAATAATAATAATAATAATAATAATAATAATAATAAAAATGATAAAATACTATGTCAAAATCAACCTATACAAAAAGAAATAATTGTAAAATAAAAGATAAAATATGAAAATTTTAAAATCACAAGCGATAACAAACATGTGGACATCTAATGAATGAAAAAATTCTGGATATCAAATATACATTAGAGTTAAGTTCTAGAATATCTAAATCTAGTGGGACCAGTGGAAATTCCACGGAATGGAAAAATTTTAAAGGACCTATTTAAGAAAGCAAGAATGATTTGAATTTTTATAGCATTCATGTTTTAAATTTCTTTAAATATTCTTGACATTCGTCCACGTTGATTTCCTCACATCTCCATTAGTGTTGGCATTTCGTTTCTTTATATTTTCTCAGTATTCCTCTCTGATCCGTGCTCTATATCTGTACATCCTTTCTCGGGCAGCTAGCAACCGTGTTTCTTGGGAATCCAGAGTTTAGGCTAAATTAATTTTTTAAGCGAGTAGACGATAAGTAATTGCACTTACGCACAATTTTTAAGCAATGGTCGCTATAAACAATGATCGCTTTAAGCAATAGTCGCTATAAAAAAAATAGTTCAATAAAAAGAAATGCTTTTCGTTATCAACATACCACCACCCTATCTATTTCTTTCTCTTTCTCTCTCTCAAGATAACTGCTTCTCCTATCCAGCTCTCTCTATCTATCCTATCAGCTAACTTTTAACCACGTAATAATTATTCCTTCCCGCCTAACCGCAGGTCGTTAACACCTCTCTCTCCCTCTATTTCTCTCGTTCTTCGCCTATGCCTTCAGCTGACCACGTGATCATTTGACCTATGTGTATTAATCAACTTTCTTTACTTCTTCCTCTCTCCTTTCTTCACTCTTCCCTCACACTCTCTCTCTCTCTCTCTCACTCTTACTCCACCTCCACCTCTCTGGCTAACTAATGTATAGCGGGCGAACGAGCAAGCAGATTATTATACAGATATAACCCTGTTGAAGTAATTAAAGCAAAGTATTAGATGACATACCAAAAGTAAATTAATGCCTTTAGATTTTAAACTAAATACATATTCAGTGAAGGATGGTTAAAATATAAAGGAATTGGATTCAAGATGCATTGATCAATATTCATTCTGACAAATTATACTAAGGCTTGCCGTTTACGTTTACGTAGACCACTCGAAATCCTTATGGCAGATAATTTATTGAATAAGCGATATAAAATAACGATTAGTTGCCAGTACAAATTTAAATGGACCATAAAATCTTACACTAGTCGTATCTCCCATTAATGTCATGATGATTTACTTTGAAATACAGTTTCTTCTTTCAGTCTTCCTTTTCTTCCTACTCCTCCAGTTCTGATTTTTAATTATAAAGAGAATAACGTGAACAAAACAAACCATGTACACGACGACAGAACACTGCGAATGGATCAACAGCCACTGTATCTTTTCGCTATATAATACGTTATAACTCTTTAGACTGCTACTTAAATATTTTATAAGCACTTTATGGAATTTATTTACACTTAAATTTTATCAATTGAATTTATATACATTCTAATCCGTTCCATGTATGCCCTAGGTTTCTATCGGACTAGTTCTATAACTATTATATCATGTTACTAAGTTTGAATTGTCATGCATGGTGTACTTCTGGCAACATTATCTTTACGTTTTCTTGTATTTTCTCATTAAATTTATGATATAATAATAAAAGGGTAAAATTAATTAATTAATTAATTAATTAATAATTAATAATTTTACCAAGTAGTTCGGTACGTTAAAATAACATTTGAGGTAAAATTAAACAAATATTCTATAATTATAAACATAACTATAATCAGGGTCAGCTAATTACTTCGCCACGCACTGAATTTAGAAATAGGAGTTAAATGCCTTTTCTACTACCATAAAGATCTTCCAGACAGTAACAGACTTTTTTTTACGTAGGCCAAAAGAAAAAAAATCTCGAATCTACGCGACTCAGATTAGCTACATACGCGTTTTGAGATTAAAGTAAAGTTATATTTACTTACTTATTTCTCATCTTCAGTGCAGCATTTCGAAATATAAATTTGAGAGTGTTAGGGTTAAATATGTACGCGATCAAGCGCCATCGTATAACCGATATTCAGCCACACTTCCAAAGATATACAGCCGAATATGAATACATATTTATCCTCAATACCCATGTGTGTGTTACGAGTAATCCCGCAGAAATTGCAGTTTTCGATCAGGGAGTAAATTATAATTCTAATAATAATAAAAGAGTAAAATTAATTCATTAATTAATCAGTTAATTAATTAATAATTAATAATTTTACCAAGTAGTTCGGTACGTTAAAATAACCTTTTTAGGTAAAATTATACAAATATTCTATAATTATAAACATAATTATAATCAGGGGTCAGCTAACTGCTTTGCCACGCACCGAATTTAGAAATAGGAGTTAAATGCCTTTTCTACTACCATAAAGATGTCCCAGACCAGTAACACACTTTTTAAAAAAAATTTGGTGCGTGGTGAAGCAATTAGCTGACCCTGATTATAATTATGTTTATAATTATAGAATATTTGTTTAAATTTATGATATATTTATTTGTACTTAAAGCATTCCAGTAATAGAAACTATAATTAAAATATTGGATAATGTGTTCACACATCATGTATAAAACCACATCATGAAAAGTCTCAATAAACTTGTATAAATTAGGTTTCCTGTCCACAATATGATATATACTTCCAGAAAAATAGAATGGATATGAATTCTCCACTTAAACCAAAATTCACAACATCTTAAGTGGCCAACATGGAAAACAAAGCCATTCCCAATATAACTATACCATGTGCACAAGATACATTGATAACATGCAGTGTGATCGATACAGACGAAATGGTTGAAAAACTTAAAGGTCCTAGAAATTTTATTCGGACATTTACGACCCAACATAGCTTTAAAAAAATTCAGACCATATCACTACCCGTTTCTTAGATATAAACGTAGCAATAAGGAACTACATATCGAACACGACAGCTGCACAAAATGCAAATGCTTATACATGAACTATGATGGTGACTGTCTCGATAGAAACAAAATAGCTGGGGACAAACTCCTTAAATGACCTATTTAAATTTCATCTGCTAAAGAAAAATCTTTTGCTTGAAACAGATAGCGAAATAGAATAATAGACTAAGAAATACAACAATGCAAGAATAATCAGACCAGCACTATTACAACAGGTGCAGTATCTATTAAAGATACCTAAACTACATGTATCATATTTCACAACATTCAGATGCCTTCTGCAAGAATATATTGTTTAAAATTTCACACAAGTGAAAACGTATATAGCACTGAGCCACAAACTTCATGGCTCCAACTGTTACATCGGATGCATCCATCCGACAAAATTGTGTTTGCTTGAAAAGCTCAGAATGTTTCATTTTCTACCCATTTACCTAGATCTATGTTGATACGTTTTCATTTATTTATAATTTGATAAATATGCATGAATTATAAAAAAAAAACAATGTTGTAATTTAAATATTAAGCAGAGTGGTACCAATTTTGTAAGAATGGTACATATTTAAGAAAAGGCAGTGTTTTAACGGATTGTAAAAACATGACGGTGGAATTGGTTTGTACGAGCTTTTACCTGAATGATGCTCGCCTCAATAAAATCTCATGAAAAGGAATTGATCACTTGATTTAGAATTTGACAAAGAAAAATGTTTTTAAAAGAGAGAACTTTAAGCGTTTAAGACTGTAGAAATAAGAATATCTATGCATCCTTATGCACTTGAAATTGAATTATCTACTTTACTGATACAACCGCTAAAAATAGGCATTTTTTCTTGTTAAGGCAACGCTAATTTGGTGTGGTGATTAAACGCCCATGGTTATAAAGATAAGCCGACTACAATTGGGTTTGAAAAAAAGACAAAACGAAAGTAAAGCTGAGACCAAATGCATCAATAAATCTGTATGCCTGTCAACCAGTATGTATTAAAAGTCTCAATGTGCAGGGAATATTTATTTTTGTTACTTCTAAACTATTATTAGAATAGAAACTTAGAAAATTAACACGTATACTAGAAGCTAGGTTTCACAGAGAAGACTTTTGGCAACATTTGAACTGTCGGTGTTCTATCATGTCGTCAAATAATTGCCCTCAGATTTGGAAATATAGTAAGACGTCAAAATAGAAACCTCACCTTTTGAACTTTATGAAAATTACTTTTACAATGATTAATACGATTGGGTGAACTTCAAAAGATTAATAGTGTCAAATATATTTGTCTCAGTGAATCTGTGCATTAACATCAATGAAGAAATAATGAAATAACGGCAAAACCAGGATGTGTATTGTGGAGAAGAGAGGAGAAGAAACGGACTAGGGTTAAACAGTTTGAGATGCCTGTGGTAAAATTTGGACTTCTTTTCAATATTTTAGAAAGGAAGAAACGATTTATGCATATGTATGTGCATTTGTACGTATGTATGTATGTCTATATTTGTTTATGTATGTATGTATGTATGTATGCATACAAGTCGTAAAATACGACGATTCCATTGTAAAGAAATAATATAAGATTTCTCTATAGTCAGTCATACATTTACAATAATAGCTACTGGTTTCTTGAGACTAGGCACAGGGCCAATCTTTCAATGCAACGGTATGAAGTCCATTAAATTGAATTAACTATATTACTCTTGATTATTATATTGATTTTGCTGGGATGGAAAAGAAATATCTTAGGTCGTTTAAATTAAAATAAAACCACGGTGGGATGAAACTAAACACAATAAGATATAATATCTTTTCTGTTCGATTTCATTTAAAATTAATTATTTATACGCATTTCTTACATTAGTACAAGACCAAATAGTTTGTGGTACTACTACTCAGTACATAATGGAATTTTTTTCATAAACCAGAGAAAGGTGAATATCAAACTCAATCAGGGCGTAAAGCTAAGATTGTAAATATTAGTTTTTAACCTGACCAGTAAGCAACGAATTTTGAAGAAGCTAGAGTCTATGCGATTGACCCCAGTATTTGAATGATATTCATTTCATCGATCACAAAAGAACAGCCAAGGTCCAGTAGCGTTTGATCTTAGAACGTAAAAGGACTGCTTTAAATACCACAACATATCCGTAATAACTACCATCCTCAGTCCCCATTTCTAAAACATTTTTGTGAAAGCTCTATAAGAGTAATATTTTAAATGATATATGCATTGTTTATATCGCCATATAATTATAGGAAGTACGTAGACTATAAAAGTATACATCATTACTCAAACCAAATAGGGGATATGCCTAGACCAGCTGATGGCGGGGTCCGTATAAGGTCATTTGACTCACTACGATTCCCACCCAAGCATCTTCAAAACACAGCCTACAATCTGATATCTGATAAAAGGAAGGATATATTGAATAGTGCAGTCCTAGGTACAATGCACCTGAAGAAGAGGTGAAACAGTCGCAGGTGCAAAACATTTGAAAATGATTTGCTTGATCAAGGTTGATATGGAACTTCATAAAAAGAACAACAAAAGCCATCTCAGCTGACGCTGCTGCTAGGACTACCGCCACTGTTGCTGATGGTAGTGGTACTACTACTACTACTACTACTACTACTACTACTACTACTACTACTACTACTGTTGCTGCTATTGCTGCTGCTGCTGTTGCTGCTACTACTACTACTACTACTACTACTACTACTACTACTGTTGCTGCTACTACTACTACTACTGTTGCTGCTATTGCTGCTGCTGCTGCTACAACTACTACTACTACTACTACTACTACTACTACTACTACTACTACTACTACTACTACTACTACTACTACTTCGACGAGCCAATAACGATTATGCGTTCAATTGACATTGTGCTAGGTTGAGTAAAACGTAAGCAACGTTTTGAACGATGAAGAATTTGTACCGGATTTTTGCAGAGTTTTGAATTTTTTAAAACATTTTTTGCAATTGTCTGATAATACAGACATAAACTTGCCCAAATACATCAATAAATTAACATTGATATTTTTTTTGACCGTTGTTAGAATCATCTTTTCGAAGAGATTATATCGTTCTCAGTTGATTTTTGATTCGTTACGGATAGGTTGTCTTTGTTGAAGGTCCGCCCTAGCGAGGTTACCGGTTGTTGCAGATTGTTTGACTTTGTTATATTGTTTGCTTTTGTTGCGCTTTCTTCCCCAGAGGGAACGAAAATTACAGTGAGCATAGAGGAAGTGCAAGCGCGTGCCGGAAGCTACGCATCAGTAGCTGGCCGCGATAATACTGTTGCGCTTGTGAAACAGCTGGAAGTCAGAGAGGTGCCTGTAGACTTCGAGATAGTGAAGAACAGTAAAAAATTGTTAGAAAATGAAGGGTTCAAATTGAAATTGACACCGCCAGAGGAAGTAACAAGGAACAATAATGAAAAAACTGGTCTACAGAACCCTCTCATTAGCAAGCAGGAAAATTGAAATGGCAAAGGAGGAAGAGTTGGAAGAGTGCTTAAAAGGGATAAGTCGTGTTGAATTCTACTGTAGAGGAAGGAAGTTTGGCACAGTGGAGGTGCGCTTCCCGACTGTGGAGGAGGCAGCAAAGCACTCCACTGTGACCTTGAAATCGGAAAAATGGGCTCCACTGCCAACTCGAAAAGCGAATACCAAGAGTGAAAACTGGTAGGGTGCCCCCAGAGATCAACGTGATGTGGCTGCTAGTAGCTATCCCGATGGACACCAAAGGTGACCCTCAAGTGCTGCAGGTGAGCCATACAAAACAGCTGAATTGTTGGGGATATCGCCTAGAAGTCATAATCCAGACCACCACACTAGACCTACAAGAGATAACGGAGGAAACTGAGCTGCTAGAGGATGTGAGGCTGCGTGTGGTAGTGGAGGGAAGATCTCCCAAATGCTACCACTGCAGAGAGAAGGGCCATGTTAAGGCAAATTGCATCCTTCTCGACAAGCAAACATCAATGGAGGTGAGACAAGAGGAAAGCAGTAGCAACGGATGAAGTCCAAGAAACACAGAACAGGAAGAGGAAGACACCAAGAACTCCCCGTCCACAAAGAACTGTAAAAAAAGAAGAAAGAACTGAGTGACACACAAACGCCCACACAGCAACAAACACACAAGAATATCGCAGACAGCCCAGAATCTCCAACGAAATATACACCACCTCGCACATACAGTCCAGTAACTCCAGTAAAATATTCACAAGCACTCACAAACACTTCAGGTAGGTATACACAAACAAATACTGACAGTACAGATCCACTAATTGAATACACAAGCAGGCACACAAGAAACACAGAGCAATCATAAATATAAAGCATATGTAACACACTATTCGATGAATGCAGCCATCGAAGAAAAAACTGGGAAAATGAAGTCAGTAATTATGGTTATAGAAGAGGATAACATAAGAGTTCCAGGTATGGAATGCATTTTGATTGACAAGAAAAACTATAGAAAATTAAACGCAAACTTTGGGAACGAAGTAAATCCATTAGGGGTAGAGATAAGATATGACCCTTTGCCACCTGTGGTGGAATTCGAAAAATTGAAGCCACTAAGATAACTATTCGGATAAACGTAGGATTTAAAATAGTGGAAAATATAGTTAAAATGGTACTACTCGGAAGTGGGGTCAAGTAGCAATTACATCTTCATTTTTATATAATTTCATTTCATTCATCCGTTTATGTTTTTTTGTCCCCACTTGTACTGTCTTGTCTGTCCTTGTTCGTCCCAGCTGCGGAAGGCCTTAAGGACTATAAAAGAAATTGTTACAATCATCTCTGTCTTTGGCAAGTGTTTTTTTTCAGCTCCACCGTTGCGACCGTAAGGTTTGTTTAAATTTTGTTACCTGATTGCAGGCTTTGTTGATTTGTTTTCTGTTGGGTTCCCGTCAGGAAAACGTCGTTGAATGGTTTTCTTGAAAAAAAAAACAAAAAAAAACACCACTGTTGAATTATTATCCTCCCCTAAATGGAGAGGATTTTGAACTTTTGTGTGACTACTTTTGCTCCCGTGTTGGAACTTTTTTTAAAAAGAAAACAAAGAAGCCTCCTTTAGAATAAATACCAGTGTGTAAAAAATGCTTTGCCTCCGATGTGGGTGGGCAACAGGAAATCATTTCGCTTGAAAAGGCAGAAATTCAGTCGTTCTTTGGCATGAAAACAGAAGACAGTGGGGAAAGAAAAATTGCTAACCCCACCCGAGTGAAATTATCAACAAAAAAAGAAGAGAAAATCATAATCTACAAGACATTTGACATAGTAAATACAAAACTGGAATACTTTGAAGAAGGACCTATCGAAATATGCCACGGACCGGTGATGAAGCAAATCATGTATCTGGTCCAAGGTACCAAGTACGAACGGTGAAAGCAAGGTTCGAGTCAGCAGAGAAGGTTCGTGAGTACTCGACTTGAACCTTGCAAAACGAGTAAATGGCACTTCTGCCATTGTATCTGGGTCGCATGGGTTGTGGCTACGTCGCAGTTTCAAAGAGAGGATAAAATTAACTTCATCCAGATTTCCAGATATGCCCCACAGAACCGGAAAGGGCAGACAAGATCCGTGTTGGAGAAGAGACAGTGTTAATGGTGAATGTGGAGGGGAGGAAGCCACGGTGCTTCAAGGGCGGGAAGACGGGGCACCTGAGGTCCAAGTGCTCGCCTCCACAGAAGGAAACCGAGGAGGAAAAGACCCCTAAAGAGGGAAAAGAAGCAGAAAAAGAAGCGGCAGCCCCGGCCAAGGAGGCCATTACTCAGAGGGCGACAGCCAACAACGAAAAAATGTCGAAAGAAACGGAAGAAGAAAAAAAGAGCCAGTAAAGGGAATAGAGACACCATCTGAAGAAAACATTAACTTCCAGACGGTATGTCGTAAAAGAACAAAGAGACAGACGAAGTCGCAACCAAGTCACAAGTGGCGACTCCAAACATTAATTATGTAAAAAGGATAAAAAAAAGTTGGAGCAGTCGCCAGAGAAACCCTGTGATAAAAATAAAGAGATGGAAAAAGGGTGGGGAAGAAATTCAAGAAGCAAAAGCTGGAGGAAAAGGACAAACCAAACACAGTTATGGTAGTATAAAAAAACACCAACCGTTATTTTGAAGGGGTGATTAGGCCTCACCTCAAACCAAAGCTTTCTATAACAACGATGAGAAAAATACCAACACGATTGAAAAAATTTCATATTAACTTTATATAGAATTAAAGACAAGACAGCCTAGAGATATTACAGAGCTTAAAACGCTCCCCAAAATATTTAACCCATCGGTTGAGCCAAGCCTGAAAGAGAGGGGGAGCATATCCCAGTGGTACTGAGATCAATCCCTCTCTACAGATGAAAAGGGCAGGTAAACCCAATTATCTAAGTTGTCTGAATGGCGCGTGACCTGAGGTCGAAGTGGAAGCAAGCTTGTTTCCTCAACGTCCTCACGTCACATATTATAGATGTAATGGTGGCTACAGAGACCAAGTTGGACAAGCTACAGGCCCTCTCGACTCTCCTGAATGGCTATGAGAAAATCAGGTCTCCTAGCCAGAGCGAAGGGAGGGGAGGCGTTGTAGTTTTGCTCCAAAAATGCTTGGCTCTGCAGAGACGTACGATCTTTGTGGACTCAGAAGGTGAATTGATCGTTCTGGATCTAACATTCAGGGATAAAAGCTTCAGATTGATCGGCATTTCGGCGCCTAGTACGGTAGACAAATGGAATGATTTCTATCGACGCCTGGAGAATGTTCTAGTAACGTCAAAGACACTAGTCATGTTAGGAGACTTTAACGCTATTCTGGATGCACGCCAGGATAGTGTGGACTCGAACAATAGGAAAAGTAACTCACGCCTCGTCGATCTGCTGAAACGATTTAGGCTGGCAGATCGATACGGACTTGATTATCCGAGCGTTCTAATGTGGACTTGGAGTAATAACGATGGATCAATCAGGTCTTATATAGACAGGATTATAGTTAACTCTAGAGATAAGTCTAGTTTTAGCTGTCCATAATTTACCTGTGTCTCCTATACGGATCACAAATTAGTGACGTGTAGGATGCATATTGATAAAGTACATAGACATGGATCTGACTACTGAAAGTTGAACAAGTCTCTTTTGGTTTGCGAAGCTTACCGTAATCAGATCAGAAAGTTAGTAATGAGGGTATTAACTAGCAGTGTTAAATAACCGGTGGTAGTATGCTCTCAAACGAGCCATTCGATTAGAGTCAATGAGATTTAGCAAGCAGTTAAGTCTAGATCAGACTAGAATGGAAGGGAAATTAGTTAAGGCCTTAGAAGAGGCGCCGAGAGCGGGCTCTGCACCTCGAGTTTTTGGTGTGAGATCGGTCTTGGACTAACACCTTAATGCCAAACACGAAGGACGCCGGGTCCGAGCAAAAGTACGTACACTGAGCGGTGAGGGTATCAACATCACCGGGTGGACTCGCACGATAGAAACCCAACGTGGCATTGAAGCTACGATAATGTCTTTGGAGGGTGAGCATCGACGAACGATCCAAGGACTGGAGGAGATGTTTGAGGCTTTTTACGAGCACTTTGCCACGTTCTTCGGGAGGGGCGGGGCGCTGGACCATAGGAATGCCATTCAGGATTTCCTGACCGGCAAAATTCAACAAACCGAGAGATGGTAATGGTGATCCGGTTCACCATTATTAACTCTCAGATCACTGCTCTTTGTTCTTCTTTGGTGCACATTGCTAGTGGAGCACTCATGCTTACACTGTAAAGCCAGAAGGAAAAGTGGCGCGATCAGGCTCAAACTTCGATCACGTGACCACAATAATACCAACTATAAGCACTCGTGTGTAGAAGGCAGTGTGACAATAATAAAGATATGTTATGGCGAAAGAAATTGTTTACTTCCCCTCGTATATTTGTATGTGTACGTATATATGTACGTACATATATTTATTACTGAAATGTGGTCACTAGACATGATACAAATAGCAATGAAATATTCCTAGCATTCAGTTCGAATGTGTTTGATTTCAAGAGGAATAACTTCTATTAGGCAAGGCGTCTTGTGATACTGAAATTAAAGAAGAATCTTAATAATTGAAATTAAGGTTTAATTCTCCGGAAAGTTTTTAAAAATTTAGTTGTTCTACATGTTCAAAAACTGGATTCATTAGATTCTGAAGTGTATTGTTACTGAAATCGAAATAGCATAAATACTTGTCTCAATTTGAATGGATTCATTTCATAACTCCAGAAAAATTGTTCCTGGCAATATTTCTGATTATCTAACCAGAAAGAAAATTAAAATATGCATATTTTAAAGACACGTGCTATCGAGATCTATAATAATGTTACTTCAGGTGAAATGTCTTCACTATATCCCCTAGAATGCAATTTTTGCAATTTAGCAATATTGTCTATCCTACCGCTTCGAAAAGGAGAAAAAATTACTATCAGCCTCATATTTCGTTAGAGTTTATGTGATTTAAATTTTTAAAGTATGTTGAAATATACTTTTCAGTCACGGTAATATATGTACAACGAAAGTTCTATGTTTAAGTGTTAAAATATACTTTCATTCTTTTATTCTATTACTTGTCTCAGTCATTTCACTGCGGACATGCTGGAGCACCACCTTAAAGAGTTTTAAATCGAATAGACAGACCACAGGACTTACTCTTTCTACGCCTAGTACTTATGTTACCGGTTCCTTTGGCCGAACCGGTACTTTACGGGGGCATGTTTGCCAAATGATGGTGTCGAGACAAACTCAGACGCAGGGACAAATACACACACACAATCACAAACACACCCACATATATTTATGCATATATATTTGTATGTATGTTTATATATATGTATATATATATATGTGTGTGCATATATATAGCCACGTGCATAATGTGCTTGACTAAGATTGGAATTACGGACTTAAACAGCACCCACCCTACCTCTCCTTCGCAGAAATATTATTAACCCTGATTTCGACTAAAATGCAAGACTCACCTATATCTTACCTCTATTCTCACACCACTATATGCATTCTTTTACATTAGTATATACTCCACCTTTCTATACCTTCATCTCTCATACCATGCATTTAAACAGACTTCTCAGCATTCTGAAGAGATCTGCCAATTAAATTGGCAAATCGAAACGATCGTAAATATAACATTGCATAATCTCTACCTAATTGATTAAATTAATGGCTAACTAGCGCAATCGACCTGCTTCTTCCTGAGTTTCTCCATTCTCTACATGACTATACTTATATACTACAGTTTACACGATAAATTACCTGCGTCTGGATACCTTCTAACAAAGACGGTATATATATATATGATGATGTCTTGAGCTAACTGGATCCTATAAAGGAGCTGTTGTGGTAGCAGACCACGAAACATGGTTGAAATTCCTCCTATATATATGAATATACATGTATGTAGATGTCTATATGTATATATGTATATTTATATTTATATATATTTATATATATTTATCTCTCTCTATACGTCTGTATGCATATATGTGTATATATATGTACGTGTTTATATATATATATATATGTAT
>NC_068987.1:58101354-58107159 GCF_001194135.2 Octopus bimaculoides | reverse complement strand
GTATGTATATATATGTATATATGTATATATATGTATATATATATATGTATGCATATATGTATATATATGTATAGATATGTATGTATATATATATATGTACGCATATATATGTATATATACATGTATATATACATATATGTATGCATGCACATATATGAATACATATATATATATATATATATATATATATATACATAGATATATACATATATATATGGATATATATATACAGATATATGTATGCATCTGGGTATGCATATATATATATATATATATGTATGTATATACATATTTATGTATATATATATGTATATATATATACGTGTGTATATATATATTTTTTTGTACTTTCAGCCCACAGCCCTAACCATGCTGGAGCACCGCTCTTTTGCAGCACTGTCATTACTGAGAACCTCCTCTAATATATGGCACTTGGTGAAGAATGGTGTGTGATTTCGCTACCCTCACTTGCACCTATTGCCGTGTGGTCCGTTCATCTGGGACTCTCGACAAGAAGATTTCCAGGTTTGATTTGAGAACACAGTTCACAGTTTAGATTCAGAGATTCTCTGTATAGAAGATGGTAGTGCTCAAAAGAATCAAACTCCAATGTCTTTACAGGGGATCGATTCCGAAAGGTAAAGAATGGCTGTAAGAGGGATCAAGTTGGGTGGATATAGAGGCAATTATGCTGATCAACAAATTATTTGCATTAGATATATCAAATATATTAAATATAATAACTTGGGTATGAAATACAAAATATGCATACATGTATACACGCAAAATGAGAGAAAGCAGATCTAGAGACTTACAGATGATGAATTTATATGTATAAATATATAGATATTTATATGAATAAATGCAACTTACACGGAGTACAGAGAAAATTAAAGGTGTGGAATTTTCTCTGCCGTTTGTACTCTGTGTAAGTTGGACCTATTAATATAAATATCTATATACTTATACTTAAAATTTCATCATCTGAAAGTTTCCGCCTTTTGCTTTCTCTCATTTTACATGTATACATATATACATATTTCGTATTTTATACCCAGAGTATCATATTTAATATATTTAATATATTTAATGTATCTAATTTGATTGTCTGCATAGTTGCCTCTCTCTCTCTCTTTCTGTATATATATCCAACCGGCTTCTTTCAGCTTCCTTCTTCCAAATGCACTCACAACGCCTTGGCGTCTTGCTCAGTCCTTGCCATACAGTGGGACTGAACCTGGAACCATGCGGTTAAGAAGCAAGTCTTTTTTACCACAGAGACACGCCTGCGCCTCTATTTATCTAATTATACGAACAGTAACGATCATCAATATTATAGATGCCGTAGTACCATTGTAACATGGTTTTATGGAAGTGGACAGGAGCATAACATATGTAGACATTATACAACACCAGAAATAAATCTTCGCGCGCGCACAACCATAGCTATGCAATAAAGAATTTCACTTCAAAATTCACAGATTTTTGAGTTCGATTTCATTGTGTAATGCTTTGGGTCACCATGAAGATGTGAGTGAAATTGCGTTGACGAAAAACTATATGAAACCCGCCGTATAAGCAGTACTTTTGGTAGATATAACCCGTCACCAGGTTCAGCACCATTTACAAATGGACCTTGGGTTCTACTAGTAAAGTACATTCTGTCACAAGTGTCAGTATGGGAATATATTGTTTCCCATTACAGCACTACGTTAGTCGTGGTTTCTTTTTTCTCTTTTCTCTATCAGATTTTGGTGCATTAACTTTTTTCTCCGACTTTGCCCTATATCACTCAGTAACTGTACTAATAAGAGAAAGTAGCTTTTATTCATCGAGGCTTTTAAAACTAAGAACAAAAAGTGATACTATCGAGTAATTTCTCTCGAGATCAGCCTCGGTGGGGGTAAAACTGATCAAAAGCGTTCCAGCAGTGGCGATCTAGACTTTCTTATATTTGTAGTATGCATCTGGGACCTTTAGTAACCATTTTTGCAATTATAGAATTTGAATTGAGGGAGATGTGCCAACTATTTCTAGTACTTCGAGCTTGGTGGCCTGAACTCCTTATTTGGCATGTAATTTTATTTACTAAGGTGATAAAAAAAATGTGGAAAATAGATTATCAATACAACAGACGCATTCTTCCCAGAAACCGTATAAGATTTTGAACAAAAGCCAACACATTAGTAAAAGCGTCATAAAAAATGTGCTGCCGTCATGAAGAGATAAAACGCTCTGTCTTAACATAAAAATACTTCCGCGAACTAAGTGTCTCACATATTATTGAAAACATCATTCTGATTTGAATTTTTAAAACGTCCTACCTAAACAGGAAAAATTGTTAATGCTTAGTGCTAGATCGGCTCTGGTTGAGCAGTTCTATGATCAAAGGTGTTCTAACTGTGACCATCGCGTCGTAGAAAAGAATTCGAGGTAGCCATAATTCTAACATCGTTATTTTCTGAAACAATACACCAGATCTTTAAAAATGAATACCCTCAAAATATACATTTGAGATAACATTGTTCTATACAAACCCTAATATTCACATTGGTGAAGAAAATGATCTGTGATATCCATGTAAAGATTCACAACCTTAGACAACAACAGTAGTGATCTTATGGGAATAAGACAAGTAAACTAATCAGTAGCCAGTAGCTGATACACAACACTGATAATGACAAAAACATGCGAGAGTGTTTTAATAATTGACATAGCAATCCCAAATGACTATAACGATGCACAGTGCAGAAATCTGATGAAATGATATAAAATACCAGTGATTTATTGATTGATTCGAACAATACGGAATGTAAGAATTGCCTTCATTATTCCATTTGTAATCTGGAATGATACACAGCACCAGGGAACTGTAAATATTGTTAGAGTATTCTCATTAGGCATTTTATTCAAGCTCCATTATTTGATAATAGAGTTAATTCTTTGGGATTACAACAGAGATAATTCTTTGGAATCAAGAAAGGGAAATCTTGATGTATCCCTTAATTAATAATATTAATGATTTCTTTTATTTGCCACAGGAAAGACAGATGATGGAACATTGCAGATTAAATTACAAAACTCGGGAGTTTAAGCAAAATCTATTGAGGGGAAAACAGGCGTGAAGAAGCAACAATATACAAAATGCATGAAATGGTAGATCACCACAAGGATATAAAAACAACAAAAACAACAAAAAAAAACTAGAAATCCTACAGATCAAAGATTACACTGACTAACAAAGGCAAGTATCTATTTTAAGCTGTATTTTCCGAAATACTGGTAGATTATTAGAGAAAATAAATTTACGTAACCCATATTCATCGCTCTAATCGAACTCTCAACAAATCGAACAATAAAAAAGTACATGGAAAAAGATTTCGTTGGCTGTAGCTTTTACTGCAAACCAGCAACCTCCACTAATAGCATTGATAAGTCAAGAACTTCAGGAAGTTGTTTATACTTCCAGGATTGAAAATCCTCCGGAATAGATAGTTCAGTTGATTTTCGTTGGCATCTTGAGTTCCCACAAGACGTTTCTACTCTTGCTCACCATGAATCATTTATAGAAAGCAAGGGTTGATGTACAATTAATAATGCTACTCCACTGGCTGTAAACTGTGGGTACCTGGGAATGTTGCATTCAAACTTAATCTTCGCTTAAGTCATAACTGCATCTCTTTCAAAGAGTCAAGCTGTATATAAAAGGACATGGCTGACAAACGGCCAGCATACTATCCGAGTATACGAGAATGTCAGTCGATGTCACAGTTTCTGTACATGGCAGTACATAATCGGCTACGACATACCTATCCCTTCGTGTATAGGGTGTTAGCAACAGGTGGACGTTCTCGAGGAAGAAAACCCATCCATTCTGCAAGTGTTGAAATAGTAAACCAGGCGCTTCAATCTAGTTATATGAAATTTAAGAGTAAGGCACAACAATCAGACAGTATTAAAGGATAAAGGTGATGCATGTATTTACCAGCTCTATCAGGCCTTTTGAAAGATAGCATCCTCCTAGCCTGTTTTTAGGCTTGCAGCTTGCAATCTCACCCTTGTTCATATCCACCTGGAGGGCTTCCTAGAATGAAACCCCAAATCTCACAACAGGACTGTCGGCGTTATCGGTTGTTATGATGCTGTGATGTATAACATCCATCATGTACTTGCGCTCCAGATGCTGAGCCATAACTCCGTTGAGTTGACTTAATTAATATGCTCTCCGATTAGGCTCATGTATTCATCCTCTGTGCGACAACCTCTCTTCAGGTGGTGTCAAACAACAACATAGTGACTCATCTTCGTATACCATCATGGACTTCCTCTGTGTCATAGTTCAACAATTCTTGAACAGAAATAATAGCCCAAATGCCAAAACGAGCAAAAGATGGGAACAATCTTGACTTTCGGAGCGTATAATTCGAAACGATTCAGAAAGATATCCCTTTACTCTGATCACTTTTTTGACCAACTGCAGTTAAACTCTATAGCGATACAACCTCTGAAACTTGAAACGAACTCAGCTTCCCTATAGACATCCATTAAATGCCAACAGTCGATATTATTTAGAGCCTATGATAGACATGATTAATACACTCACCACCTCTGTCATTTAATACCACCAATCCGTCGCACCTTATCCCATACTTCATATTTCATATGAGGTGCCTGCTCCATCGACCCTTGGAGAATCGATGAGCTTCACATCACAAGAATGCCCATCTATTGCTAAAACTCTCTACACGGAAGTATGGGTATGTTTATAACTCACATTTTCCGACATATCACAGGTGGAGATTACGTAGTTAGATGTGCCGGGAATCGTGTAAGTTTACATTTTACTGGACATACTATTGACAACATGCATCAATTTCTTCGACAATCACTTGTCAAAAGAGGGGTGAACAAGTGTAGAGTGTGTCCATAAACAAACCAGATGATTTTCCTATTTTACACTGCAACTGACGAGATTAGCTTTCGTGACATTCCATTAGATGAGATGAGCTCATCCACCCAACGCCATTTTGCAGGCGTTTGATGAGGGACCTCAATCTCTCTCTTGGTCCAAATTCCGATCTTAACGACCAGGCACATACTACCATATGCCCTGTGTCCACGAAGATTATACGTGTCTGCAGAGCCAAGCTTTTCAGAGCAAAATTGCAACATCTCCTTTCCCCCCCTGTCCGACTGGGAGACATGGTTTTCTCATAGCCATTCAGGAAACTTGAGAAGGCCCGCAGCTTTTCCAGCTTGGTCTTAGTAGCAACCATCACATCAATTCTGTATGACCTGAGGTCGTCAAGGAAACAAGCCTACTTCCTCTTCGAGCCCAGTCCAAGAATATTCAATCTGCGTAGCCATGTCAGAAACAAAAAAAGAAGAAAATTAGAGCCTACCTGCTATTTTCATCTTTCGAGTGGAATCGATCTCAATATTACTGAGACCGGTTCGCCCTCCTCCTTTCTCTCGTATAGGAACGGCTCTACCGGCGGGTTAAAAAATTTCGGTAGCTAGTTCAACTGCGCTATTTCTTGAGGATGAGTTGCATAGTATGCATTTAATATGAACATCAGTTTTCATTATAATATTTTTAGTCATCAATCTTGTGTTGCTCAATCAAGCCTCTTTCTGCTGTCGTCTCAGAACTATGGAACCACCGATGAATTTCAATTTGGCTTACTTTCTCCGTTTAATCTCTTGCAATTAATGATCATGGCATGGTTTTTCTTTTTAAATTCATTTTTCGATAATATATCTTAGAAAAAAGCTATCATTAACCTTTTTTGATTCCTGCTCCTC
>NC_068987.1:58096010-58097127 GCF_001194135.2 Octopus bimaculoides | reverse complement strand
ATATCAACATCATTAGCTGAAATTATATCCTTAAGTGCAAGGCGGATTTTACCAATTATTTTCAGGTTTTGGTTAGAATTGCGAATTTTGGGGAGAGTGTCGCGTTCATTCATACTAGTTTCTTTAATTTTCAGCCTTTCAATCATGATTTGATTTTTTAGATCATGTAGTTCTGTTGCGTCGATTTCTGTATGACATCCTTCATCTATTTGATTTTCACCTGTATTAGTGTTTATGGTTGGTTCAGAGAGTATTTCACTTTGCCTATCAGTTACCTTAACTCTTTCGATCATTACTGTACTTTCATCAGCCTTGGGTTGGTTTATAATTATTTCCTCTGTAGTATCTTCTTTAGCTGCAGTTTCATTCTTTTTATCCTTTACTGCTTGCTTAATTTGGTCAATCTCTACTTCAGTTAGTAATTTTTTTTTCATACTGTTATTATTATTATTATTATTACTATTATTATTATTATAATTATCATCATCATCATCGTCATCATTATTGAGGCGGTGACCATGTAGAATCAATAAAACGTTTGCATTTCGTCCGCCTTTACATTCTGAGTTCAAATTAGCTGCCATGTTTTCGCCGTCGATAAAATAAACAACCAGCCAAGTACTGAAATTGATGAAGTTGACTAATTACCTTTACCTAAAATTACTTGCCTTGTGCAAAACTCGAAACAATTATTAATTTCCCTTGCGTTACATGAAGAATTGACGAAACGTCTCTCACATAGGAAAAGGTCAATGTTTTAAAATATTTAGTTTGGACGTTTATAGCTTCGGGATAAACTACATATATTTGATGAAGTGATTAGGAAATTGTTGTGAATGTGATAAGCTGAACATGACGTAGATGAAAAAGGATTTCGGCAATAGTAATACATAATTAGACAATTTAGAGGTATAGGAACTCTCGTAACAGTAATGCATGCGCACACTTCCACACAGAAACACACACACACACACACACACACACACACACATGGAGAGAGAGAGAGAGAGTTTGAGAGACAAATGTATATATTACACACACATCGACACATATTTATGTGCGTATATGTGTGTATGTGTATGATGCGTATATATATTTGTGCATATATATATATATA
>NC_068987.1:58094310-58095282 GCF_001194135.2 Octopus bimaculoides | reverse complement strand
CACACACACACACACACACGCATGCACGCACACACGCACGCACACACGCACACACGCACACACACACAGACACATACACAGACACACACACACGCACACACACGCACACACACACACATATATATATCGGACTATAGATAACCAAATTACAACAGGTATATAGTCCATATTTTGTATTATAGTGCATTGTTGTACCATTCAAAACTTTTTATTCTTATATATATGTATGTGTATATACATGTAAAATCCAAGGAACGAGGTGTAGAAAGATAGTGAACTTCAAGCAATTAGTAGAAGATGTATACATAAAAAATCTTGCGGTAAGAATAGTGTTTTATTGGTTCGGAAGGTTGTGAATTTTCCCGTATCGAAGTACGATAAGCTAAAAACAATTCTTTTACATTTCCCGGTCGGCAGCCAGGGTTGCTGAGTATGCGAATAAAAATCAAAGAGTAAAGGAAAGGCCTAGAAAAACTATCCGGGTCACGTATGTTTCATAGTAGCATATATCCAAGCGAGGCGTATACTGCAGGCTACCCTTCAGGTCAAAGGTATCTTCACTATATGAAGTTTAGCTTGTCGTTAGGAGGCCCATGTTAATACACTGAGAATTCGATTAGAATGCATAGAGAGCACAGTTTTAGTGGAAAATATAATTATGAAAATAAATTAGGAATATAAGAAAATAGGACAACAAAAAAATATAACGGAGTGGGAGAGTCTACATGTGAAGTATTTAAACGGAGTCATTTCACAGATGGTTTTCAATAGGGCCATTTAGACCGAGTCAGAGAGAGAGGGGAAGAGGATAGTGTGGAGGGAAGGGGAGGGGATGGGGAAAGTATTTGTGGTCGATGGGAAGACAAGCTTCTTTCAATTTCCGTCTGCTAAATACGCCCACAAAGCTCAAGCCGGCCCACACAGCAGCAACGCCTGCACCTAAGATGTGCGTGTATATATATATATATATAT
>NC_068987.1:58092144-58094280 GCF_001194135.2 Octopus bimaculoides | reverse complement strand
TATATATATGTATATATATATACGAGGCAAAGTCAAAAATTATCAGCACTTTCGCCATAACACATCCTTATCATTGTCACACTGCGTTCTGCGCATGCGTGCTTATAGTTGGTACTATTGTGGTCACATGATCAAAGTTTGAGCCTGATCGCGTCATGGTTCTTTCTGACTTTACAGTGTAAGCATGACCGCTCCGCTAGCAATGTGCACTAAAGAAGAACAAAGAGCCAACGTTTACTCGATCGCTACAACAATGAAGGCGAGGAATTTTTGAGCAAAATAATCACAGATGAAACATAGGTCCGTTATTATGAGGCAGAAACCAAAAGACAGAGTATGGAGTGGAAACATCCTGGTTCGCCAGCGACGAAGGATTTCAAGACTTAGTCTTCCGCAGGAAAGGTGATGTTATTCCGTTTTTGGGACTCAAAAGGGCGTATACTGGAAGGCTACCTGGAAAAGGGGTGTACGATCAACAGTGCAAGATACAATGCTTTGCTGGCCAAGAAACCGAAGCCAGCAATTCACACCAATGGCCGAAACCTATCGCCGAAGAAAGTTTTGTTGCCGCATGCTTACACACGGTCGCCCTTACCGTTGAAACCATTAATCAGTTGGACGTTGAGGTGCTGGAACAGCCTGCCTACAGCCCAGATCTCACCTCTTCCGACTATCATATCTTTGGACTGCTCAAAGATAGTTTACGCGGTCATCGATTTCCTGTAGATGACGCGAAGGAAGCGGTGCATAAATGGTTGCACGACCATCCGGAAACCTTCTCCTTTGAGGGAATACAGAAGCTTGTGGACTGCTGGATCAAGCGCATCTAAAAGGAAGAAGACCATACAAAAAAATGACGTACTAGTTTATCCCCTGCTTTTGTGTAAATACATTGAAAAAAAAAAGAATTTAAACTGACATATGTTAATTTATTAACATAATATTATATCATCATTATAATATAAATATTAATAATCCCTACAATTGTTTCGATTCAAACCCAAAAGCAATAACAAATTTATAAAAATTCATACTTTGGAAATATTTGGAGTAAAAATCTCATCAGAGTAAAACAGGGCAAAAATTACATATGTATGTATGTATGTATGTAGGTATGTATGTATTATTATTATGTGTATGTGTGTCTATGTGTGTATGCATGTGCGTGCGTGTGTGTATGTATTGGTACGTAAGAACCGGTGAGGGATTTTACGACCCAGTAACCATGCAGTTCGGCAAAGGAAACAGGTAGAACAATTACCAGATTTATATAAGTACTCCGATCAATCTCACTCTTTGACGTGGTGCCCCAGCATGGCCACAATCCAATGCCTGATACAAGTAACAGAATAAAAATGTAGAAAAAAAGATCGAAAGAAGACAGGATTTCTAAAATTTGCATGTGTAGTAGTTCCTCAGAATAGAAATATGAATACCAAGTCTACAAGTCACAAGAGGACGTACAAGTGACTTGTAGTAGACTATAGTGAGCAATGTCTGACCCCAAAGAGTAGTTTAGCGGTTAGGAATTTGTTTTAATTATACAACAGATACAGAACATTGCAATAAAACTTGGTCAGAAGCTGAGGCCAAACATTTGTAGAAACTGATATTCTTTTATTTATGTATTCATAAATAGAAAGTGCAAAGTTTTCAATGTTTCTTCAACATATGCTGTGAATGTGTTTTGCTGCTGTCGAACGAGATTAGGGTTTGATGTCCACATTACAGGATTCTAGTACAGACAGAGAACAATTATATTTATAATAGAGAAAAATGTTAAAGCAACATAAGAACAAAATACAAAAGAACATGAAAATATAATGGAAGTATGATGGAAAATGTGCAAGCAATTAGGATTCCAAACAGAATTGAAGTTATTTATGCATAATCATATGAAGTAATTGCGAATAATTACACTACTGTCCAGTAGGATATACAAAAAACACAGACGCTGAGATAAGAACTAATTAACTTGATATTGTCATAATAATATTCGAGATTCGCTTACTGATTGAAATAACGATATCTGATAAGCGGTACTAGAACGATCCAAGTATAAACACACACACACATTAGTATCATGCATATATAAATAATGATATATAATGTATATATATATATATATATATATAT
>NC_068987.1:58085002-58091823 GCF_001194135.2 Octopus bimaculoides | reverse complement strand
TATATATATATATATATATATATATATATATTTATATATATATATATATATATATATATAGTTGGTTGGCCAGCCATATTTGTGAATGTTATTGGAAGCGTTATGTGTGCAACAGAATATGAATTATAAACATTCGGAAAATTCATGTTGGGGTCATCCCGAAGGAATTCCTAATGCTAATGCGTCAAAGAAAAGCAAACATTACCCCCATTATACGACACATATTCCCATAAGGACAATCACATCTAAATTATATGCAAAACTATGTAAACACAGTAATAATAAAAATCACATAGATATGTGCATAGCGGAGAAAGGAGAAGAAAATACTAGCTGAATAATAAAACTATAGCATTCGTATCCTATGTTCATACAACCGAAAATATCGAATGAAGAAGTTATTGAATGACATTGAATGTTATTTCTATAGGCTCTTAAATCAGTACGGTGCCATAAGTTTGGCGCCACAAAACTATAGCTAGGAGACAGTTACCTTATCTGGTATTTTCATAAAGACGTAGCTGACCGAGTTGTTTCAGTATCGAATTTGTATAAATGCTTGCATGGTGGACAAAGTTCTATATTGAAATATTATTGAACCATTACTGTTGGATTTTCATGATAGATATAAAGAATAAGTTGCATATATTATAACTCAATTCGATCTTTCTGAGTGGCATTTTGGGTAGGTGTCTTCTAACATAGTATTGGGTTGAAAAATACCATATGAAGTGAAATTTGGTGACCGGAGACGGTGGAGTCACTGCATACATACATACCTACATACATATATGTATGTATATATATATATATATATATATATATATATATAGATACACATATATATTTGCTCCAGTTAACTCAGCTGTAGAAAGGTTTTGCGACATCACTGGTGCCAAGCTGTATCGGCCTTTCCCTTTCCCTTGGATAACATCAGTGGTGTGGAGAAGGGGAGGCTGGTATGCATAGGCGACTGCTGGCCTTCCAGAAAACAACCTTGCCCGGACTTTACCTCGGAGGGTAACTTTGTAGGTGCAATACCATGGTCATTCATGACCAAAGGCGGTCCTATATATTGTATGAATATAAATGCCTCCGGATTAACTTCCTCCGTCTCTTTCTAGTACATGCCAGTAGATAAGAGAAAATGAAATATTTTCTCTTCAATAAATTCATATTCATGTTGAATTCTAATTACGCAGAAGCTTTATCTTTGTGCTATTAAATATTATAAATTTGCAAACTAGTGAGTGATATAAAGAGAATACATTTCCTGAAAGCTGGGGCTCCGGCAAGATTTTAATCTGCAAGAAAGGATGAAACCTACTTACAACTAACTGAACTTCTAGAACATAAGACCTAGTACCAAGATTAAGTATATCGATATTTAATGCGTTAACTGATACGAATTCATCGCGGCTGCATTATCGTAAGCTGCCAACATACCGGAAATAGGGCTGTTTGTTTACTACTATTAGAATTTTATTTATCATTGACACTGACAAATTGAGTGTATCAGTAAATAAATAAAAGTCGAATATCTGAAGTAATTAAAGAGAAGTTTCAGTGCCGTCGAGAGAAGATTCTATGCTGTCTCTCAAACTTCTATAAATAGCAGTCAAATTTCCCTTAATTACACCATACTGTCTTAAAGTTACTTTAATAAGGTATTGTCATGGATTTTAAAAAATGATGGGATCGTCACAGATGGAATGTTTTCCATAAGAATGTCTGCTTGTTCAGAGCCGTCCTTGGGTTAAAGAGCAGCAGTTATCGACGACTAATTATGTTTAAATGCTAGAGGGAAAATTTTCCTTGGCATAAAACATAGTATTTAGTAATTACTACACTGTCAGCTTTAGCGGACGTACAAATATAATCACTTTAATGTTAGTGTTCCTGTGATATGAAATGATCATTATCGAAATTTAGAACATTTCTATAAACGTTAACAAGATTTTTCAGAGTAAAATACACACATTAAAGAGGAATTACTGATAATTTATTAAAGTAAGAAAAGATTAGGGCCTTAATATGCTGATATATAATGAAATATTCATTAAATCTGGAGTAATAAGAGTAATCAGAATTATTATTGAAGTGATTGTTTGAGAAATTTGCTACGAGATCAGTTGAAGAATATCTTCCTTATATCATGTATCAGAAGTTAACTCTTTCCGTATAATATTTTACTCTACAGACTTATGTTCAAACCCTCAAATAATGCATAATTTATATTAATAGTTGTTGAACACTTTTGGCGAAAGTACTTCGTGAAGACTGATTACAATGTGTCCCATAAAGTCTGCATACGTTTTATTCTTTTCTACTCTAGGCACAAGGCCCGAAATTTTGGGGGAGGGGGGCAGTCGATTAGATCGACCCAGTACGCAACTGGTACTTAATTTATCGACTCCGAAAAACTGAAAGGCAAAGTCGACCTCAGCGGAATTTGAACTCGGAACGTAAAGCTGTATGCGTTTTATTATCGAATGAGTGTTCTAATACCTTGAGATTATTAAATATCTACAACTAAAATGGTGTGCCATGATTTGTGTCATCAACTCTTCGACTGATAACTTGAAATCCTCTCAGTTCAGCCGTCCAGATCTCCCACGAGATGTTGCTTATCTAGTAGGCAAACAACTAAATAAGTATCAGTCGGAAATTTGTTTAAAGATCTCTCTCTATATATGTACAGTACTCGAGAGATTTGGAGTATTTTTTTCGATTAATATTTGGTATAACCTCTGTGAAAGAAATTTTCCTATTCAGAACAAAAATAGTACATATGTAAACAGCTTTTATTTTAATATTGTGTTGACTGGAATCAAGCAGAATTTGTTTAAGTGCCTTTGCTAAGTCAAGCATTCCCATTGAAGTAAATATGTAATCCAAGTCTGCTTATTTAATTTACTTGAATACTCTTTTACTCTTTTACTTGTTTCAGTCATTTGATTGCGGCCATGCTGGAGCATCGCCTTTAGTCGAGCAAATCGACTCCAGGACTTATTCTTCGTAAGCCTATAGATACTTATTCTATCGGTCTCTTTTGCCGAACTGCTATGTTACGGGGACGAAAATACACCAGCATCGGTTGTTAAGCGATGTTGTGGGACAAACATAGACACACAAACACACACACACATAAATATACATATACATATATACGACGGGCTTCTTTCAGTTTCCGTATACCAAATTCACTCACAAGGCTTTGGTCGGCCCGAGGCTATAGTAGAAGATACTTGCCCAAGGTGCCACGCAGTGGGACTGAACCCGGAACCATGTGGTTGGTATGCAATCTACTTACCACACAGCCACTCCTGCGCCTATAGCACATAGTCACTCCTGCTCCTATGTTTAATATATATAATGAATGTTTAACATATATAATGTTTAAAGTAATGTTCAATAAAAAAATTAGTAGCAATCATTCTAGATCTCAAATAATTGACAAGTGTAGTATTCAAATCCAATAGTGGTTTCTGTTCTTTAATTTTCTTGGTTAGGTGGTGGGGCTGATCGTACTGAGTGGCGGCAATTGAATTAGAAATTTGTTTTTTAACAGAAGCAATACAGAAGTATTTAGTTTTGTCTCCAGATGCTTCTCTAGGATCAATTATGCCCATCAACCTTTCGATTCCGATGCAGATATAATTAACTCTAGTAATAAATAGGAGTCAGTTCAGTTAACTATATCACTTCAACCATTGAACTTTTATCTAACCATTGCAATTTCAATAATTACTGTAATACACAGAATAAATGCTTGTATGTCATTGTTATTTAATAAGTATCAATTTCTATTTTCGGAAACTGGCATGTCAGCTGTGCTGTTTTCTATGTATTTGTGTAAAGGAGATTACATCAAGGAAAGTCATCACTATTCTTGTTTGGTTTTATCTTTGAATTATTTTAAAATAATACAAAACTTGCAAAGTGCATTGAAAATAGAGAGTTTTCCCTAATGTTTCAAGCTTAATTCTAACTTAAATGTGTTATTTAAACAGACCAAACAATATTCCCCAGTTATATTAGCCTTCATATATTACTTTAAAAACTAAGAATGAGCGTAGAAATGTTAATATCCTATGAGAGCTTCAACTGCAGCTGAAATTTGTTCTTTTTACTTTCATCTTCTTGCCCAGAACATGACAATTTATCATAAATTATCACCCTGCCACAGATAACTTTCCTAGATTATATAGAGTCTATTCCATATAGATATCTGAATCCAAGACGTGCAAATACTACGTATACTGTCCTGAGACGCAATTATATATCAACAATTGATACGAAAATAGATCATTCTTATGACGGCGAGCTGGGAAAATCGGTAGCACACCTGACAAAAAGTTTAGCAGCTTTTCGTCCGTCTTTACGTTCTGAGTTCAAATTACAGTGAGATCGACTACACCTCACACCTTTTCGGGATAGATGAAGTAAGTACAAGGTTAGCACTGGGGTAGATGTAATCGACTTCTTGCTTCCCTCAAAATTGCTGGCTTTGTGCCAAAATTTGAAACCGCTATTATGGCAGTCCTAAGGCAGTGAGCTGGCAGAACCGTTAGCTCATCGGACAAAATGTTCATCGGTATTTCAGATTAAAATGCCTCACATCTTCTTCTTGTTGTTGTTGCTGCTGCTGTTGTTGTTGTTGTTGTTGTTGTTGTTGTTGTTGTTGTTGTTGTTGTTGTTGTTGTTGTTGTTCTTCTTCTTCTTCTTCTTCTTCTTCTTCTTCTTCTTCTTCTTCTTCTTCTTCTTCTTCTTCTTCTTCTTCTTCTTCGAGCGGCTGTTAATGGACGCATTTCACAATGCTGCGTTAGGAATCTGTATCCTCTATTAGCTTTTGGTACATTCTTAGTTTCCTGATTCTTGTTTCTGCCAATTACATCAATATTAATGATTGTTTGTGTTCCTCTGTTAGGGCGCCGAAGCCTCCAAAACAGAACAACTTACAATATTTAGCTTTCTTCATTCATATACATTAAATTATTCAAGAGTCAATTTTGTCTTTTATATAGCAGGGTCGATAAAATAAGCAGCAGCACACTGGCGTATATATTGTGGGTTCTACATATCAGCTACAAAATTTACCTTATTTCAACTATTTAAAGGCGCATTTAAAATTACCATCTTGCAACACATTGTTTCTTTTGGCTTGCTTTCGACATTTTGTATTTTAAATGAGATACAGGGATAAGTAGGTGGCAGACTTGTTAAACAACAGAGAAAGTGCTTCATAGTTTATAATTATCTTTACCTTCAGTATTTTCCATCGGAGTTGACTTTGCTTTATCGATGAAACAAGTACCACTCAAGTAACTGGAATCGATTTTAATCGATTGTTGCGTCCCTTCAAACAAATTCATAGTAATTGATTGTTTAAGTAAGAAATCATATATTGAATGAGATGGTAGTTCCTGAGAACAAAATCAGATACATTCCATTGATAACCAACTTTGACAAGTTTACTTTTCTTATAAAGGAGCGTTGTATATTCTCATTCTGCATCAATTCCGACTCGAAGTTTTCTGTTGAATCGATGTGAAAAATGAATGACTTCCACAAGGAACATATCTATTGTTCTTTGTCTACTTTCTTCTTACTCACTGTGTATCTCTGTAAAGGTGGATACGTGCGTGTGTATTTGTGTGTGCTTGTATTAATATTTATGAGTTCATATAAGTTTATATTTAAGCCTAAAAGCTTGTGTTTCTCATTTTCGTATGCATCATCTTGCTAATTTGATTTTTCTTTGATTCACTTCACCCAAGATTTTTTTGGTTAAGAGAAAAAATATGTTGCCGTATCTTTCATTTTCTAGAGTTGATTATGCACGTAATAATATACATATAAGTTATCATAACCGCAACATTTTTTCCTATCGCCACACATAGATGTGCACACACATAAAAACGAGTGCATGCATATACACACATGATATTTTTCTACACACACACACACACACACACACAATCACAGTTCATCACGATACCATTATTATCACAATATTCCAATCTTTTGGATAACATACAAAATCCATTTATATTTTTTTCTTTGATTTGTTCTTATATTTATTACATTCAGTAAGACTCCCGACTTTTACTTTGGCTGTACCAGCACCTTCCCAAAGCTCAGCTACAATGTATTTATTCGCAGGACGTATGAACAATTTAGAATCACAAAGTTGCTACGCGCAAAACATTACTTCTTTTCGTCACACCGTGGTTCATAGTTAATGATATTTAGAGCCCAATTTGGAAACAGATTTTTCAATTATTTATCCAATAACTGCTTACAATTTCTCCCCTTCTATTGATACTCTGTGACAGTATAGATATTATTGTGAATGTTAATCCGCTTAGTTCACATTTAATCACTGACAGATTCTTCTACCGAGTTTCACACGAACCAATATCATTTCTAGATACTATAAACATTTTACTCTGTATAGCAATTTAAATCAATTCAGACCTTATTTAGCGATATTATTTGATTGTCACAAAAGTTCTTTAATCTACTCAGTGTTCTCCTAATACTTATGAAACTAATGTTATAGAAGATTTTAGAGAAGTTGATAGAATATGGAAGTAGCTTGAGTATCAGTACATATTGTAAAGCTGAGTTTGTGTGTGTGTGTGTGTGGGGGGGGTTGCATCTATAGAAATCCACACCTTACAAGGTAGCAATTTGGGAGTCGCACCAATGAATTCCTCATGGTCGAAAATGCCCGGAATCGGCCATCTATTTATTTTTCTTCCTTCCTAACAGGTGAATTTTGGCATTAAAAATAATTTTAAACCATAACTTCTAAC
>NC_068987.1:58080058-58083966 GCF_001194135.2 Octopus bimaculoides | reverse complement strand
CTGAAATTTTTATTCACTCAAATGTCTTGCTCGCGTACAAGCAACGTGTTTCAATGTAAGAATGCTTTTTCGTGGTTTTGGGCTTTGACTGCCATTTTTAGCATGTAAGAAATACACATGGTGGTTTCCTCTCCATTTATATTTCATACACTATTATATTTTAAAATGTTTGTCTTCTGACTTTTATTACGCGTGCTAACCACTAGTATAAATTATTTAATAATTTTTACCCCTGTATTTATAAAGTTATACACACACACACACACACACACACACACACACACACATATATATATATATATACAAGCGTGAAGGTGCACCCGCACGTGTATGTATCTTACATGTATATATTAATATATATATGTGCGCATATGCATACATGCATATATGTATGTATAGTATAAACAGATTCCAATCGAAGGAAATACGCTCAAACCCACGTCTGATGCCAACCAAATACCATCACAACTTTGACACTTTCCCAACCTATTCAATGTAATGTTTAAATATAACTGAGTTTTATACCTGCGTCAAATCTTTGTAGAACATCCGGTTTAACATTCTCTGTAATCCGTTTATGACTTCACTCCTTTTCATACTAGTAAAAGTAAAAAATACTAGTCCCTTCACTTCCATTTGATTTCCATGCATTTTGAACAAAAGCAATGTCTTATACCTCCGATTTTAGTAGTTACATTCAACAGTAGACAAGAAAACCACACCACACAAGAGAATAGAAGAAACTCGGAAAAGGAAAAATAACGATGTTCTACGTCGACGTCTAATAGAAAAATAAGTACGAGGGAAATGCAAGTACTGCTTGGATGAAGTTACTAGGCAGATCCTAATCAGTTGAAGCGGAGCGTACACAAACAAGGCGAAGGATCGATAAAAGAATTCATAGATGCTGGTGAGGTTCGACAAAGTGTCGAACTTTGATTTTACGTTTTAAACTTGCACTCGAACTTCGGTAAAGGTAGAATTGTAGGCGATATCCCCAAATTAGTCATGATGCTTTATAGTTAATTTTCAATAACTGCGTAATTTTATAATCCAAGTTTCCGCAACGCAGAGTTATTTATATAACATTTATATAAAGGCACGAAAATATTGTAAGTTTTCTGTAATATTTTCAACAACCAGAAAGTTACACAAATGTGTTTCGAAGAGGCAATTGAAACATTCACAGCACAAATATATGATAAACACTCTTCTTTTATCTTATTCAGTACGAGTAATTATTTCGTCAAAATAAGTTGTCAAATGAGAAACAAAACGTAAATAGAAATATAAAGAAAACTTCCTGCAAAAGAGTTTCAAAATTTACCGAAATCTTATGAAGTTGAATAGATTTACAGAAGACTTGAATTTCTAAGGTAGTCGAGTTAGAACGGAGGTCAAGATTCAGATAAAATAACAGTGACATTGTGAGGTATATGAATGTCTGAACAGTGAAGTAGATTATATAAACTAGAGACTGTCTATCATTAGATGATAGGATATTACATTGGAAGTCTAGCCATTCTATTTAATCGCATACCGAGTTTGTAACTATTCAATCCCACAACTATTTAGTGATTGACATATAAAGCAAAAGTGTAAATATTTACTACTAACGGGATATTACATTTAATTTTACCAAGAGTCAGCATAAGTGTTTTAAAATTGTCTTTTACACTTCTTTTACTGGTTTCAATCATTGGACTGTGGATATGCAAGAGTACTATAATATCAACCTTAATATTGATTTCAGTCTAGCATTTATTTATCAAATGATAGTTGTCGAATCCTCCAATTTTACCTCAAATCAATGAATACTTTTTTTTTTTTTTACTAATCTCTATATCGGAACGAATATTTTTCGGTTCAGTCCAGGAGAATTCATTATCAAAAAGACCAAATGGGACAGAAATATCGTGTCTACCAATCCACTAACACCATGAGAAAGCCCTGTCTTTTCAACACACAACACTCATTGAGAATTTTTTCTGAGACAAAAAATACAGCTAGTACTGTTGTATATACATCATAAATGTTATATGAAGCAGTATTGTATTTAAATGCAGTTTCAAGCGCTATTATTAATATGCGTGCATACATATGCACACAGGTCACTTTTGATCCATGTGCATCTAACGCCCTATCCTTTAAATTAGTATGTGAGGTGGCATAGAGTTCAATAGTGTCCTGTAGTTTTAACGTAATTCTCATGTGGCACAGAAGAACAGAGCTAAATCCTTGAATTACATGTATAATTCTATCCTGCAGGCTGGCTTTTATGCAGATCCCGTCTACCCAGTTTCACCCAACAAAGTTTTTGCTTGACCTCAAGTTCTGAAAAAATGAAAATATAGCTTAGATGCAAAGCAGTAGTGTCGACTCTAGATCTTCACGATTTGTAAAGCCAAGCTTTTACTCAAACATAAAAATAAAGAACATATTCAATAATGTTGCACATTTATTTTCAATAAGTCCGTTTCAGCCATTAACACTGTAACAGTAACCCCATGTGTCTTACGTTGACCAATAGCAGTCCACTATCTAGACGCCATCATGGAACCTCTCTATCTTGATTTGTATTTGATTGTGTTTGTGTATGTGTGCGCGCACGTATTTGTATGTGTCTATTGTTTCGACCTAGTTTATATTTTCTACATTTTTATTCAAAAGATTTTGGTGCACCCAAAACTATTAGAGGAAATATTTGTTCAAGCGGCCACGCACTGGGATAAGAACCCGATACGATGTGATTGCGACGCAAGCATTTTCTTTTCAATAGTAGTTTTAAAAACAAATAGTATATGTACACATACACACACACTCACACATACATATATATTTATGTATATCTATGAATCTATCTATCTATCTATCTATCTATCTATCTATCTATCTATCTATATATATATCTATCTATCTATCTATCTGTCTATCTGTCTGTCTGTCTGCCTGCCTGTCTATGTGTGTGTGTGTGTGTGTGTGTGTGTGTGTGTAGTTATGAGTACTTATCGTCATCTAAATGTGAGCGAAGTTTGCTGTGGCAGGATTCCAAGTTAGAACGAAGAATTATGAAATTGCATAGCGTAAAGCATTTTCTCAAGTATTTTTCTGTGAATTTCCAACGGTGTCATTTCGAGAAACGGTATATTGAACGTAATTTTCAAAACATTAGAGATTCTTGGAAATATTGCATGCTGGATATTTTAGAATACAACATTAAGGATAATTAGAATTTTGAAAGCAATCTATTGTAAGCGTAACAAGATTTACATGTGTACATCTAGCGCAGTGATAATACCTTGTAATGTAATACTTAACACGCTAGCCTTGACAAAGAGTAACAAAGATAAGTAGATCAGAATAGTTGAACTTGTTTGACAGATGGCTTTCTGTAAATCCACAAGGTGAAATTGATACAATTACCTCAGGAAAGAGTCATTATAGCTATTTTCAACACTCGTGTAGTTATTTCCATTGACACATATCCAATGCATCGATGTCAGCAGAATAGTGTGAATGACCAGGATTTTAGATATAAAATAATGTTCTTCGTCAATTCATAACAATTCAACCACAAAGTTAAATACAAGAGAATATAATGAAGTTGATTTCTAAGGTATGCAAATCAATTTTATTCTAGCAACGCATTTACCTGACGTCATCTCCCTTTTATAAGCAATCAGAATGTTTGCGATTTTCGTTCCATATAACTGCAAAATGAATTCAAAAACAAATCCTTCAGAATCACTTGAAAATTTACATGATGATAAAGTTGTTGTTGCTGATGGAATTGTATAGTATTAGATCCGCCCTAAGTGAAGAGAACTATAATCGCGGCTATTTCAGCCGTGGCCAGTCAATCATGTTTTCAGGAATAGCATATATATATATATATATATATATATATA
>NC_068987.1:58078812-58079416 GCF_001194135.2 Octopus bimaculoides | reverse complement strand
GACCGCGAGTCCGCTGCCCTAACCACTGGGCCATTGAGCCTCCACCGGATGTATTAGTATAACGCTCGAGAATAGAGAAAGTCTTTAACGTTTCGAGCTACGCTCTTTAACTGAAAGGAACACAGAAAGAAAGAAGGAGAGAAACAAGGAGAGAAAAATAAATAAATATAGTGGTCAGCGATCTATCATGGCGAATGCCGGACAGAAGGGTCACACAGGAGAGCTAAGAAAAAGGGGAGATAACATAGAAGTGGTGAACCCAAGACGAGAAGGTGCGTGTGTGTGAGAGAATGCTGGTGATCTTAACGTATGCAAATGTGTATGTAGGTGTGAAGGTGTGAAAATGTGGGGAAGGGAATTGGTCAGTGCTAGTGTGTGCGTGGTGGTGAGTTGTGAAGTGATGTGTTGTGTTATATGGTGTAGCGTGGTGTGATGAGAAGGTGTTTGGAGGTGCGGGAGGCGAGAGTGGGGAAAGCATAGATAGAGTGTGGGTTAGGCTGAGGTGGGGTAGAGGTAGGGTAGAGGTAGGGGTATGTTGGTAGGCAGAGGTTGGGGTGGGTGTAAGGGATGGAATGGGGTGGAATGGGAAGGTGGGTTAGGAGTG
>NC_068987.1:58073097-58078206 GCF_001194135.2 Octopus bimaculoides | reverse complement strand
CACACACACACACTCACACACACATATATATATATATAAGATTTTGTATAATTGTATACGGATAAATATTTTAGCCAATGAAACACACACACACACACATACACACACACACACACACACACACATTGATAACAGAACTTTAGAATGGCAGTGTCTGTAATGGTTGAAATGAACTCAAAAATTGAAAAATGCATAAACAACATTATCAAATATATTTATTTTTTTTAAGATGATAGGTTGTGATCTAGAGGGATTTGGTTGCTGTTTCTAAAAGGTCAAGTGACTCCGTAGAGATTAGCTGTTGGCTCAACAATGATAACATTAAATATTTGTTGAGTTGTTCTAATTGGTCTACCTTCGATGTTTACTTTATAACTCCATGAAAGGAAAATCGCAAACGACTGTTAAGTGTTTGACGTCAGCTAAGGCTGTTATACTGAAATGCATTTACATAGTTTAAAATTAACTAAATTAAATTTGTGATTGGGGAATTTCAATAAGCTTCTAAATTAATATTTCAGCAAATATTTAATTTGCTCATATTAAGCCAATTGTGAGATATAGATGAATATTATATATTTTATATATTGATCATAGTTATTGTTGTCAACTCGCGCTCTCTGTGGAGGGCTGATGGAGGGAAAAAAGGATGATGACTAAGGATCGATTTTAAGTATGGACGAGAACTATTTGAGCACTCACTTCTATACTCTATAGACAATTTCTGAAATCCCTTGACCAGAAAAACGCTTTGTGGCATTTCTTTCGACTCATTAGGTTCTGAACTCAAATTCTGCCGTAAGGGTCAATAAAATAAAGTAGTAGTCAAGTACTGAACGAGCGATGTAACGGATTAATCCTCTACCACTAAAACTGTAAACCTTGTAACAAGATTAGAAAGAATTATTGCTTTCGTTCACGGCTTGAACTTAAACTTGTATGACTTAACCTTTGAGAAAATCATATGACTACTAGCAAAATGGGCAGAAAAAAGAAACCCTTTCTTTCGAGTTGCTCAGCCTGGCCATTCATGTAGCTGCTGCAGCAGTGCAGTCAATCGATGACGATGACCAAACAGAATCCGGACAAACTATCATGTGGTATTTATTTAAACTCTTTATGTCCTGAGTTCAAATCAGCTGCGGTCAGCTTTCTTTTTCATCAACCCTGGAGTTGTTGAATGAAATTTTGGTCAAATACTGGAATCGATTTAACTACCTAATGCCTTCCAACAAATTTGCGATTTTTTAATTAAATTAGAAATTATTCTGAAAGGTGATGGATTGGGAGAAATACTTTACAGTACTTAATTGCAGTTCTTTATATTACATGTTCAAATTTCGTAAAGATCAACTTTACCTCTTTTCATTTAGAGGTCCAATAAAAGATAAATACGGTCGACGTAATCCATATGCTCCCTACCCTCAATATTGCTAGATTTGTACCCAAATTTGAAATTATTGTTGTTGGTGAAGATATTATTTCCAGTGAACGCATGCGTTGTCACAAAACTACTTAGAAGATTTTTCCTTTTAGAATTTCTTTACGGATATTTTTTGTCTTTCGTTTGTCTAAAAAGTATTAATCTTCGGAAAATTTGGATGTCTACTCCTTTATCCTGATGTGGGAATGAAGATTCGTTCCTAGACAATTTAATTGAATGCATAAAATTTTACCAAGGCCTTCTTACTTAATTTAATAAAGCTCCTCTTAGTAACTGATTTTATGACTCAGTCGAGTGTAACTGTAGAGTCCCTTAATTACATGATATGCAGTACTAGTGGTTATACTATAAACAATGGAGAAGAGGCTAATCGTTAATGTGTATGCTTTATAGTGATTTCTGTTAACTGAATGTTTTTTGTCATATATACCAAAACTGTTATTTGAATATTATTTCAACATTTTGCACAAAACCAGCAATTTTAGGAGAGTGAGTAATTCGATTACATTGACTCCAGTGCTCTACTGGTATTTATCTTATAACCCACTAAAAGATGAAAGTCGACTTCAACGGAATTTGAACGTAACTATCATTTAAATATGGCTAGCGTTTGCATGGAGTTAATTAGTTTGAAAATGACTATTTGTAAATTTATTTATTTATTCGTCTGTTTATTAAGAGTAAGTTTGTATTTGCACTTCTAGTTTGTGAATATCTACAACTGCGAATTTAGGGACACATATTGCATATACATAATGGTATGGGTGGCTAATGTAGTCGCTATTTTCCAACCTGCAATCCCTCATTCTACATTCCCCACCCCATCACACATATTTATTCTAATGATAAGACCCAAGCCAAGTCTTCACCGATCTGATCATAAAACTATTACTTACTGTGAGTGACTATTATGAATTTGTTGTTAGTGTGTATATATTTGCTATATATTTTTTTGCAGTATTTTTGTTTCTTAACTATTTAAATTTTACGTGTCTATTTAACTGAAAGTGTAATTAGTTTTACGTGTAGTTTCTTTAGTTTCTTCTGTCTTAAGAGTTTGTGACGTGTTTGTTTATTTGTACAAATTTTTAGCTAATAACACTGCGCTATTGATTAATGTTTCCTGATTCTAGTTATTTCCTCATTCTAGTTTACTTTATCAAAATTTTATCAAATTTAAAGAATTTTATAAAATTGATAATAAAATTTGATTGTATTGAGAAATGTGCACACATCGTCATCACGTTCTTATGAATAATTCAGAATAAATAAATATATATATATAAAATAGCCGGAGGTGAGACGAACATAAACTTCATTATTCTTCAGTGGATAAAATATTCAAGCATTGTTAGGTAAATAACTTTAATATCTATTGTTTACTGTTCACTAATTTCTCCTATAGTGTTATGCTGTGACAGAACGTGTTTTCTTAGGCTTATTGAGCTGATAAGATTACTATTTAAGAACTAAAAACTGAAATGAAATAAGCGACAAATATACATGGCATCTTAATATTTTGTAACGCTAACAGCGGCATTTCAGCTATCTTTACGTTCTAAGTTCAAATTTGCTGAGGTCGACTTTGCCTTTCATCCATGCGGGGTCGGTAAAATAAGCACCAGTCGAGCACTGTAGTCAATGTGACCGACTTACCTCCTCCCACAAAATTGATGGCCTTGTGTCACAGTTTGAAACCAGAATTGTTAACACTGAGCTAAATGTTTAGTAGCATGAAAGGCAAAGTCGACGAAATGCTGTTAAACATTTTGCCCGGCTTGCTAACAATTCTTCCAGTTTACCGCCTTATAATACAGTAACATATCACAGAAAATATACACAAAAGGATACATACTGTGTTGTATATAAATCGTTGTATATAAATTTTGTGCTTCACAAAAAGTAATCTGTAAATGAAAATAGATGACATCTACAATTCTGAACCACTTACAAGCGGATTTATTTTCATATAACAAACATATCTTATTGAGGCACGTGACCATTTGAACATACAAGATAGGAATGTCCACATATTACCGCTCGGACATTGACAGTACGAACGTTAGATTAACAACATCAATTCATCATTCTGTAGAGTATTAGAATACACATTAATATTTCCATACAACATACGATGCCATTTTCCAGTATCATAGTTGACAAAAATTAATATTATACTTGCAGATTAAGATTGGCAGAATACAGTCATCTAATCATATGTATTTCAATACATATATTCTATAAAATATTTAAAACAAAAATAGCAGACACAGCAGGAGAGAACGTATCTGCTTTACGCCTGTCTGTTAAATATATTTAACATTGGCAATACACATCTCTCGAGATTTCAAGAAACATCAAACAGGCGTTCTGTTTGAAACTGTCAGCCAGGTGATGTTTTTATAATCTTTGATAAGTGACTATTGACGGAAGCCTCAAGCTGTCAAATAATATTTTTAAAAAATGATTGTACGTATAGCTTATATTTAAAGAAGTAAGAAAGTGGCATTATAAGATGCCTTTACTAATTACATTGGTTTCGTTCACGAGTTAAATATACTTTCTTTATCTCTGTATATATATATATATATATATATATATATATATATATATATACAGAGATAGAGAGAGAGTGTATCTATATGTGAGTGTCTGCAAATATATATATATATATATATATATATATACACACACACATCGTTCTATATAAACATATATCTATCTATCTCTTTGCCCCTCTCTCTTGCATATTTAATATTTTTGCTAGTCTATTTTGTATCTTCGTCTTCCCTCCTGGTGCTATATGAACATTTTTTGTGGTGTTAGAGTCAAGCTTCGACTGTTATTTTCAGCGTAGTGGTGTCTCTTAGATACCCTAAATTATAATTATAATAATTATTAACTTTGATGGTTTTTATTCCTATGCTGGCCATGTGATCAAATCGATATTAAACCACTTAATTTCAGGACGTAAAAAAACTAGCACTGGTTGCCACGTGCTAGGGGATAAAAATAGGCATAAAGATACACATACATACACATATTCACACACACACACACACAAATGTATATATATATATATATATATATATACACACACATGACGGGCTCCCTCACAGTTTTCATCTTTTGAATTTCCTAACAAGGCATTAGGCTATAGTAGAAGACACTAGCCCAAGATGCCGAAGAGTAGAACTGAACACAAAAAGACGTGGTTACAAAGTGAGCGTCTTAGTGACACAGCTAAACCTGCAACTGTACAGTATGCTTTAAAATGGAATGATATATCAAAATGTTTTAAGATACAAAAAATTTACTGTAATATAGAACTTCTATATAGAAACTGTGAATTATTAAAAAACTTTTTAACTTACTATTCAATCAGTTCACATGATAAAACAAATTTAATAGAGTAAATAATATTATTTAAATGTATTTATCCAAATATTTATTGTACACGTTTCAATAATGGACTAATACGTTTATATAATAAATACCCATAATTTTTTCATCAATTTAAATTTAGTTGACGAAGAAAAAAAATATTAAACGAATGTAACGTCCAAACGAAATAGGAATCTTCAGATGAAAACGGAACATTTATGAATGCATGAAAATACACACACACACACACACACACACACACACACACACAAAGATGTATG
>NC_068987.1:58071502-58072863 GCF_001194135.2 Octopus bimaculoides | reverse complement strand
TATATATATATTAGACAGAATGAGATAATAAATCAATCTATCTATCTATCTATCTATATCTATATATATTAACATAGGGTAAAAATCATATATTAATTAATATCGATTGATGACCAGGAAGCTAGCACATTTAAAGAATCAAAGAGATTCAGAAACAATATCTGCAATCTCTGGGGATTAAAGAATATTTTTATATATAACGTTCACCACTAACGTGGACATTCAATGTGCTAGAAATAGATCACATCTTGTGTCTACTAAGACCTAAATTGTTCTCAAAACGAAATTTAGCGGAATACCAAAGCGTAAGCGGGCAAGACATTTAAAATTACCGAAAAAAAAATCATTATTAAACAGGGACCGCTTTGGTATTCCGCTAAATTTCGTTTTGAGAACAATTTAGGTCTTAGTAGACACAAGATGTGATCTATTTCTAGCACATTGAATGTCAACGTTAGTGGTCAACGTTATATATAAATATATATATATATATATATATATATATATATATATATATATATGTGTAGGTATATGTGATATATGCGTGTGTTTATATATATATATATGTATATACGTGTGTGTATATATATATATGTGTGTGTGTGTGTGTGTGTGTTTGTGTGTGTGTGTAGTAGTAGTAGTAGTAGTAGTAGTAAAGTTTATTTGCCAACGTAAGGTGGCTGTCCTACACATAACTATGTTACTACCTTTTAACCCCAGGAAAATATCATTTCCGGCTGGTTATTGACGCACAATCTGTGTATGATATACTGTGTGCAAAGGAGCATACTACTCCCTTCTAGCTCTTAGCAGTAACAGCAGATCATGTTTTTTTTTATTATTTCTCGTCCTCAATACTGGATAACTGTCGGCTAGAGATGGCAGTCGCTCGACCCTACTCATAATACACGCGCACGCGCACGCGATATATATATATGTATGTATTTATAGATTTATACCAAAATTTGGTAAAGATTTTGTATCTGTTATCAAACGTAGCAAAATACTCACATGTGAGTTTTTCTATGTATATCGATTTAAATAAGAGCTAAAATCTGATTCACTGTAAAGACTTTATTATGACCTATGATCATTTCGATGCAATATCCAGATAAATTCATGCATATTATAAAATATGGAATATTGTATCTCTTCAGGGTCGGATTAATTCATAGCAGACAGTAAAAATAGACATCATTCATAGACAACATTCATAGTTGTCCTATAATTACATGTAAATAAACAAGTTGAAAAGACATGATATGTAATGAAACTGTATAGGTCATAGTAAAATCTTTACAATGGATCAGATTTTAGCTCTTATTTACATCGATATATATATATATATATATATATATATA
>NC_068987.1:58069815-58070219 GCF_001194135.2 Octopus bimaculoides | reverse complement strand
TATATATATATATATATATATATATATATATGTACACACATAAATGTCGGACAATGAGTTGAGTGTATGCATAAATGTATTGTTCATTTTTCATCTTTATTTGTGTATTAAAGCTACCATTGGTTTCATGTTCAGAAACAATATCTTAATATTTCAATATTTTAGATGAAAATACGAAAAACATCGGGAATTCACAGAAGCAGTCTCGTAAAGAAAACAAGGAATGAAGGGGTGCTACTCTTAGATGGCACCTTTTGAGTGATTATCTCTCTTAGGTTTAATTACTGGGGGAAAAATCCATGTTGGATGGTGAATTTGCTTGCATTATATTATATTATACTATATTATGTGTGTGTGTGTGTGTGTGTGTGTGTGTGTGTGTGTGTGTGTGTGTGTGTGTGTGT
>NC_068987.1:58067906-58069805 GCF_001194135.2 Octopus bimaculoides | reverse complement strand
TTATTTCAATCTGGTCAGACCTAGGTTTCAAAATGTTTTTAGCAAATAAAATAATTTGATAGGCGAATTTCTCATCAGTGACTGCGCCATAACACTAACATATAATTAAGAGACGAATAACATGTCTATAACACGTGTTATACATTATAGTTTTCATATTCACCGCGCAAGCGCAGTTTCAGTCGGCAGTAGATGAATAAATGCCGAACTAATCTGTTAAAAAATTGCTAAATATACGTAAAATATAGGGTAGTGAGTTTTTTTTTTACAAATTTCACTACCAGTGGCCCAGCATGTATAAAAAGTCAATAGATAACATATTCTCAATATAAAATAGTGTATATTTAAACACAAGAGAAAACCGCCTTCAACAGGAAGTTTTTACACGCTAGAAGAAGTAGTCAAAACAACCAGAACCACATTTAAGAGCAATCTTCAAAAGGAATGAAAAATAAAAACATTTACCTTGTTATTTTAATACGTATATATTTTCTGTCGGATACGTAGGGTGTTCGTTTTTGGTGAGGTGAGAATTCTGTTTATTTATATATATTTTTGGTACAATACTGTGCTGATGAACGAAATCTAGATTCATTCTAGTAATCGCGAAATCGGTCGATACACAGTTAAGTTTATTTAAAAGAAAGTAGGTAGGCTTCTGTTGGTTGTTTTTCCTCGCATTAGGTACTAAATGTGGTTATTTTGAGAAGTCCACTGTGTGGCGTTGTTATTTTTCTGTAATAATGCCCTTTATATAAATATATATATATATATGCAGGGGTTGGACAAAATAATGGAAACAGATTAAAATTTCAAACAAATTTATTTTAATATGCGGCAGGACCACCTTTGGCAGTAATTACAGCTTGAATTTTACGAATTATGCTCTCGTACAAAGTTTGAATTGTTTCCAAAGGAATTTTTGTCCATTCTTCAGCTAAAACAGTTTCCAGTTCTTGTAGAGACGATGGTGGAGGATATCGACTCTTTACTTGTGTTTCTAAAATGCACCATAAATGTTGACTAACATTGAGATCTGGGAACTATGGTGGCCAGATAAGATGTTCAACTTCCCTAGTATGTTCCCCGTGCCGTTCAGTAACAACTTTAGCTGTGTGAATTGGTGCATTATCATCTTGAAAGATTGCATTTCCCTCCAGAAACAGTTCATCAACCATAGGATGAATTTGATCAGATAAAATGCTTAAATAGTCTTGGCTATTAATTCTGCCACGAAGGGAAACCCAGATCATCACAGATCCTCCTCCATGAGGAAGAAGGCAGTCTGGGTCAAATGCTTCTTTAGATTGTCTCCACACATATATACTCAGACGGTGGTCGGAAATAAGGTAAAGGATGACTCGTCCAAGAAAATAACATTCTTCCACTGCTCTAGGGACCAATTATGTAGGTTTTTACTCCACTCTAATCGCTTTGCAACGTTTGTTTTTGAAAGTAGTGGTTTTCTGATTGCAGCCCCACCCCCGTGAAATCCAGCTTTGTGCAGCTCCCGACGAACAGTGTTTGTGGAAACTGGGTTCTCGAGGTGATCATTAAGCTCTGCAGTAATTTTCAGAGCTGTACTTTTGTGATCCTTTCTAACAATTCACGTAAGAATCCGACGGTCCCTATCTGAAAGTTTTGGTTTTCTTCCAGAGTTTTCTTTTGACGAAGAGGTTTTTCTCTCTTTCGCAAAGGCTGTTATTACTTTCAAGACAGTGCTTCTTGATACACCAAGAATTTCGGCTGTTTTCGTTATGTTAGGGCTTGCCAAACAATTTGACCTCTTTGAAAGTCCGATAGATCTGTCATTTTAATGAGTTTTAATTACCTTTTTCTGATGATATCTGAAAAGAAACAGCAATTTTAACAAAACATATTAAGCAACACTAATAATAA
>NC_068987.1:58066261-58067896 GCF_001194135.2 Octopus bimaculoides | reverse complement strand
ATATATATATATATATATATATATATATATATATATATATATATACATAGTATCATGGTGCTTTTTGTAATTCCGTACAAAAGCAGCAACTCTTTATATTACTTTTAAAGGACCAAAATTTTGAGGGACACACCCGACAGTATCATCACCAGTATTTGTCTGATATATATATATATTGTAGAGAACTTAAAATGGGGGGGTCGGGAAACGCCGAAATCGGAATCGGTGAGATTTAAAATAAAATGTTTGGGATGTAACTAAATGTCACAAATTACTCGACACCGCATATTATTTCTACCACATACTTTTATGTTATGCAAAATACGGACAAGTTCACGTTGAAGCTTTTGCGCGTGCACTTGACATACCAAAATAGCAGCTTAATCATCTCAGTTCACTCCATACACCATTACAAAACGGATACAATCAGCTATAATATCCTTTGTTCAGTTCCTGGAAAGAAAACGGCTACGGAGGTATCATTGGTTTAAAAGAGATTGTGTTGTGTGCTACTTTTAGCAAAATTACTACTACAACTACATGTAATTTCTTTATGCTAACACGTTCAGTCGATCAAACAGGACACAATATGAATCGAGTAAATATTTTACTGAACCCAAAAACATGAAATGCAAACATGAAGTAGGGGGTGCTTTAACTCAGAATGTTAAAGAACGTATTCCTATGCATTCTATTCTAACTATGGTATACGTTATATGCCTGGAGAAAGAAGAGAAGTCTTAACATTTCGAATTGCGCTCCTCGTTGTATAAAAAGAGATTTTCTTGTACTAGGGTTTCTTTATCATAGTTCGGTTTCAGCTGTTATAGTATATAATCTGATATACTGCCATGCATACTACCCTTACGCACTACCATTACACACACACACGCAGACACACACACGCACACACGCACACACACACACGCACACACGCACACACACACACACACACACACACACACACCACTCTTATACAAATACACATGCACATACACACGCATGCATATGTGCACACATGCACGCTCATATTATTTAAAGTGTTTCAATAGAAGGAGCATGCCGGAAGCTAGCTTTAGAAATCCTTTCAACTTAAAGTTACTCAGTATGAATGGTACCATACTGAATACCAAGCCGCAACAGCTGCAACATCAACAACAACACAAACAAAAACGATAACAACAAAATTTCAAAATCACCCATCAATGTTATTGATCAAAAATCAATATTGTATAATTGTTGCAACGAAATACATTTTAATTCGAATTATATCATATGCACCCTGGAGAATAAATTTCATTTCTATTACGATTTAATTTAATTTTGCTTGATTGTTTCGAATCAATAGGCTTTCTATTGCATGTTTCGGAAACCACAGAACCGAGTGGAATCGATAAGGTTAAAGACAAAAATTTTCCACTTGATATTTTGATAACTGATTTATTGGTTCGGCCTCTTTAACTATGCTTTAAAACATACAGCGCACTGAACTTACAATAATTAGTCACAATACAATAATTAATTCTTTTAAAGGTAATAGCATTTAATAGTTCTCCTTCCAAATATATTCACATGGTAGTGAAAGCACGGACACACACACACACACACACACACACACACACACACACACACACA
>NC_068987.1:58056379-58063418 GCF_001194135.2 Octopus bimaculoides | reverse complement strand
AGAGCTCTAAACTCACTATTCGCCTGTCGTAAATATTGTTGTTGTTGGCACTCCGTCGCTTACGACGTCGAGGGTTCCAGTTGATCCGATCAACGGATCAGCCTGCTCGTGAAATTAACGTGCAAGTGGCTGAGCACTCCACAGACAAGTGTACCCTTAACGTAGTTCTCGGGGATATTCAGTGAGACACGGTGTGACAAGGTTGGCCCTTTGAATTACAGGCACAACAGAAACAGGAAGAAAGAGTGAGAGAAAGTTGTGGTGATAGAGTACAGCAGGGTTCGCCATCATCCCCTGTCGGAGCCTCGTGAAGCTTTAGGTGTTTGCGTTCAATAAACACTCACAACTCCCTGTCTGGGAAACGAAACCGCGATCCTATGACCGCGAGTCCGCTGCCCTAGCCACTGGGCCATTGCGCCTCACTGTCGTAAATATAACTGCTAATAAAAGTAATACTATATGTATGCACACGCGTGTGTGTGTACATCTGCACGTGTGTGCTTGTGAGTGTGGGTGCGTGTGTGTGTATATATGCATATTCACCTATGTGGATGCAGACATGGCTGGGTAGTTAAGAGTTACCCGTCGTAATCATGAAACTCTCGGTTCGATCCCCCATCGTGTAATTGTGAGTGTCTTTATCAGGATCCTTCTGATTTGGCGGACACCATTTTTATTTAGTTTTTATTTAGTGTGTTTTCTACCGAAACACTTTAAAACTTCGTATACTTGTATATTTTGTCTTATAGAACAGAGAAAAAAATTATATTCGAAGTTATTTCTTGTTAAAAGTTGTCGTATTTCGGTAATTTCAACCAATCACTGACGTCTATTGAGGTGAAAAGAATTACTGCTGTAGTTTGTCAGCAACACGTTGTGGCGGTGTAATGGAATCTTTTCCCGTGAATAAGATTAGTGCCGTTGTTTGTCAACAACTATCGGCGGTACTGTTACTTATGACATCGTTCGTGCGTTTGTACTGGTTTTAGCTTTAGGGGTTTTAGGGTTAGGGTTAGGATTAGGGTTATGAGTAGTTTTGCCAAATGTGGTGAAAAATTTGTGGCGATGTATTGAACAGATTGTAAAACATCTCACTCTCTATTTCAATGTTTTCATTTCACGTTTTAATTAGCCATTTGGAAAACCGAGTTTATTCTATATACGTAATGTAAAAAACATTACTTATTGAATGATAATTTTTTTTAATATGCCAGTATAATTTTTGTAAAAGTAATTAAGAAGTGATTTTGTAGTTATGGCTGTTTGGAACGCTATAAACCTTACAATAATAACTATCCGGACCGATTTTGGCCATTTTTTAAACTTAGAAAACATGAGAGGAGCCTTTTTGGTAGAAAAAAAAGAAATTGTAAATATTTTCATACCAGTATAATCTTTGTAAAATAAAAAATTAAGAATGATTTTGTTGTTATGGCTGTTTAGAACGCTATAAACTTTAAAATAATAACTATCCGGACCGATTTTGGCCATTTAAAACATAATTAAAAAGCATGGGAGGAACCTCTCGATAAAAAAAAAAAATTGTAAATATTTTCAGAGGGAAAAAAGGAACAATTCAAGTGAGGTTTGGCTGTTGTTTCTAGCACAGCCCAAACCACCCTCCGCTTTCACTCTCATATGTTTTGATGTTTTTTCAATACTTTTCTCCCATTAAACACATTTTATAAGAGAAGAATGCCGAAGTAACAGACGCTTGGTCTATTTGTGGAATATAAGCAAAAAAAAATTATCTAAATTTTTACTCACACCTCATTCAAGCGAAGCCGCGTGTGTGTGTGTAAGAAAAAACAATATTTTAATTTATAAACAGAAGCAATCGGGGGCTGAGTGTGGGGTTGCAAAAAATTCATAATTTTAAAAAATTTCTATTCGTTACCATGTAAATGTATTATTTATGGGGATAAGAATATCGAAAAACATCAATACATGCGAGAGTGATAAAGAAAAGTGGAGGGTTGTCTTGGGATGTGCTAGAAACATCAGCCAAACTTCCCTTAAATGACTTACTTTTCCCTCTGAAAATATTAGCAATGTTTTTTTACCGAATAGTTCTCTCTTATGGCTTTGAAGTGCAACAAAAATTAGCCAAAATAGGTCCGGAGTGGGATGACGAGGGAGGAGGGGGTTTGTGAAAAAAAAAATTTCAGAAGGTTTTTTTCATACAAAGATGATCCCCAGCCCACCCCATCATTTCGAAGGCGGTGGTTAAGAAAAAAAAATCGGAAAAATCCCCGTCAAAACAGAGTAGTTCTAATTTATTTGATCTTCTTGATCCGAAACTCCGTCTTGTTTTGTATTTATAATAAAATAGATATATACAAATTATAACAATAAAATAATTTATACAGTACAGTACTGTTTCTACTTCGTGGATTTTCACCTATCACGAGGTATTTTGGAAGGTAACACGCGATAGTCGAGGGATTACTATAGATTCAATTTTACTTTTATCTACGTCTGTCCATAAAATAACTATCAGTTATAGTTTGGATCTGTACTCAAATTTTTTCCCCACAAAATTAAATTTTGTATGAAAGAGCTTGACATTTGGATTGATAAGTAAATAAGCTTAGTACTTATACATTTCCCTATCAGCTTCTCAGTACGAGTACTTCATTTATGTCTGTATGGTGAGCAAATGTCCAAGTAAGGGACAACAATGACAAATATAAATCAATTATAAACTGAGGTTAATTCACTTAACCATATAGTCTTCAATAATTGCGTTCGTGCTGCGTCAAATGAGATCAGTATCTGCATTTCGTATGCGTATGCCGAGTATTGTAGAGCCAGAATCTCAGCGAGTTCTTGACATATTTTTAATTATTAGTTAGAGGTAATCTCACTTCATTGTCCCCAAAGTAAGATATGGTTGTGTTATCTTCCTACTGCGATCATTTACTAAAGCTAGATCAGAGTTCCAGGGCAGTTCATGGTGACCCTATTTCACCTAAGGCTATGTTATCTAATTATCTCGTTCTTGTTAATGTGCAGTTTGATGTATATTTTGCATGTATCTCATGCTGTTCGAGCGACGTTAATTCGATGCGAAGCAGATTGAGTTATATCTAAATTGTGCTACAGAATTACATTTTGACACTTGTTTTAAAGTTAATAACATATGTTTCGGATATACACTGAATTTTTTTCAAATAATCAAGCTTCTACATTATTAAACAATAGAGTGTTACTCACCATATGACGGTTTATTTGGGAAGTATACTTTTGCTACAGGAAAATATGGCAGCTATGTTACTTAACTTTTATTAAATTTCTTGGTGCTCATACAAAATGATGAAATGAATACATTCTCAAATCAAAAATCCTTATTACTTTAAAATACAATTAAATGAAACAATATTCAAAAGGTAAAAATAAACTAAAAACTAAGTTTTCTTTCTTTCTATCTATCTATCTATCTATCTATCTATCTATCTATCTATCTATCTATCTATCTATCTATCTATCTATCAGTCTATCTGTATGTGTAGCGTTCGTCTATTCAATGCTTGCTACGAAGCTTTGTATGTGCATTAATACTGCACCTATTACATTAATTTTGTCTGTATCTATTTGTTACTCTCTTTCCTCTTCTCTTTATAAGATAGAGAAGTTAACCAACCAACCAACCAACCAGTCAACCAACTAACCAACATTTTTTATGGGCTTATATTATATAGAAATGACATCATATCTAAATAAGATTGTCGTTCTTTCTTACTTTGCAGAACAAAGATGTAACAATTGGTGGTGCTGCGGTGTGAACATTTCTTTTCTTGGACACTTAAATGAGGCAAACATTGATAGAGAAAGGAAATAAGAGAGAGAGAGAGAGAGAGAGAGAGAAAATGGAGAGAGAGACAGAGAGAGAGAAAAGGGAGAGAGAGACAGAGAGAGAGAAACATAGCAAGAGAAGGGAAAAGAAAGAGTAAACAGCTCTGATATTCCACTGATTCATTTTTGAGCGCCCGTTATGGTTGCGAGACATATCCGAACGCTGCAAGATGAAATTCTGATCACAGATTGCCGGAACAAATACCGCAAAGTATTCTAAGTGATACTAACAATACTGTTAAATTCCTACTTCAATTATTGTTAATGAATTGTGCTATTAAACATTTCAGGATAACATGTGCCTTACAACATTCATCCATTTAGCGTAAAATCCGACATGAGGATGTAGTCCATCCGTTCATGTTCTAGATCCAAATATCTACTACTTGACTTACTTCTAAATTCTATAAATGCATTCAAATACATAAACATCGCCACTCTAGTAGCTCGAAAATATCACGAAAATATCTAAATTCTGTAACATCGCAGATATGACATTTCTTTCGTTTATTTCATTTATTATTGCTTCTGAAATCAAAACAAACTTGTCCTTGTTTATTTGCACATACAATGTTACGCCTGAATATTTTCAAATACGCTCATTATAGCTAAGTCTAGTAAATACGATATATAGATATAAAATATAGAGACCTTTTAAATTATTAATCTATTTGACATTCAATTTCGAAGACGCTAAACTTTTATAAACCTTCTTTATATCTGTTCTTTTTTAAATACTTCAACTTCTTATAATTGGTTGGATTTAAATATGATAAATGTGAATAATACAATTGACCCATCGTCTACTCTATCACCACACCACCAACTGTTTCTTGAATGATTTTAACGGAGCCTACTGTGCTGCAAAATCTTAGACAAGAGCTCTGATTTGAGCCTAACTTAACCCGAAGCATTGCTTCGTACTGAGTTATGGATTCCGTCTCTTCAGTCGGAAGCCATAACTTCTGAAAAGTCCATAGAAATGTAAAAGAGATTGGCTTTAAACCTAACAAAGCTCTATGTATTGACACAAGTTAGCTTTCCGATGTATATTCATAGGCATTCAGGTCTACATAACAAAATGATGATAAAACGATCATCAACCTAAAGTTAACTTGACCTATTTTGCTACATAACCGAGATGCTTTACCATCATATGAGACATATGTTAGCTAGTTCGATTACGTTATTAAAAGTATTTCTCTCATGAGTATAGAGTCGCACCTACAACGATACACAGTCTTTCAACATTTAGTCTAACGTTGGATTGCCTCACATTTTTGTGACGCTATACGGTATTGAACCAGAAAAAAGTGAAGAATAATTGAAAATGCAGAGGAAAATAAGCAAAGTGAAATACGTTTTTAAATTCTTTCATTTAATGAATGAGCCAATAATTTAAAGTTGTGTTAGGCGTATTAACTTTAATATATTGATTCCTAAGCAAGGTGGCAGCTGGCAGAATCGTTAGTACGCCGGGCAAAATGCTTAGCGGCAGCGTCCGTCTTTATGCTCGGAGTTCAAATTCCGCTGAGGTCAACTTTTCCTTTCACCCTTTCGCGGCACGATAAAATAAGTGCCATTTGAAGACTGGGATCGATGTAATCAACTTCACTCGTTCCCCGAAATTTCTCTCCTTGTGCCAAAATTTGGAAACACTATACTGATTTCTAAACAAGGGATGACAGGTAAAGTTGAACATGGCAGGGTTTTAATTCACACCATGATGGTGTAACGCCACAAAACAATTTGTCTGTCACTCTACCGACTCTACCTATCTACCACCGCTCTTTACGTGTTGACAATACCTGGCCCTCGTGGAAAAACTAAACAATTACAAAACGCTATTTAACATGATCATGTACATTATATATTCCACATAGTTATCGTGTGGAATTTTCTGAAATGAGAAATGTCTCGGGTTTATTGAGATTTATTTGTCCGTTCGGGGTGGAATCTGCTGCGATTGAGATACGCTTCCTCTTTTCCTGACCAGAAACCAGGCTATTTCATCGAATGATAATTTTTTAAAACCGCATATAAAAAGGACCAGTGTTCTTTGAGTTCAGAGGAATAGTATATAAGTTCCTAATCACTGGTTCGCTAGATCTGTATTCAAACAGAAGACCAAATTGTAAATTATTTTTATAGATCTATCTTCATATATGAAGGCCCATAATTATAATCAGGTAGAACGAGATGGTAATCAAAACAAATTCAAGGGTTTCACTGTTATTATTTTACCTACAGCTTGATGCTTATCTGTTAGTCGATCGTTCTAGACGTTAAAAAGTTATTTATGCAAGATGGCGACTTAGATGAGGTAAATCAAATTAGCAATTCATCCTTAGTAATTGGCACCACCCATTAGATTCAAATAGTTTTTATATATTTCTTAAAATACGGATGGGACAATTTGGCATGATATCTGGTTGTCTTAGTAAGTGAATTGCGGTGTTTAGTTAACTACTATCTGGAATACGCTAATTCACTTTTTATATACGATTACAATGCATCACAAATATGCCTTTACCGACTGTTTGCAGTCTGATGAAACACACTGTGCGGCCGGATGACTGGATTCAGAAAATGTGTTACATATGTTCTAATAATAAGCTCTCACCTTTTTGGATCAATACAACATAATACTGATTTAAATATTTTCTTTTCTAGGTTTTCATTTCATTTGTCAACTTGTGCAAAAAATTGAAGAAGAAAAACATTTAGAGAATGGCGAAATACAGTCCCAATGCTAACAATTATTGACTGAAGGAAAGCAATCTACAATGTATTTGAGAAAGCTTGAGTGTTTGTCCATCTTCTCTTTTTACTTTTATATGTAACTGTAGCTTTTTACTCTTTTTCCACTATACAGCAGATGTCTTTAATCTTTCTCTTTCGTTTATCTCTGTCTCTCTCTCTTTTGCTCCTTTTTTCAGCGCCATGTATTCCTCTTTGTCTTTCAGTCTTCTCTCTCTATGTCTATTTTTCACGCTTTACCTAATTTACCTAATGCGTTTCTGAGACAATCTCTTAATTTAAATAAACAAGCAAACAGATAGAATTTCGCCAAGCGTATTGGATTATATTTTCTTTCGCTTGTTTATCCATCTGTCTATCTATATTTCTTACTTTCTCTCCTCTTTCTCTCTCTCTCTCTCTCTCTCTCTCTCTCTCTCTCTCT
>NC_068987.1:58049626-58056225 GCF_001194135.2 Octopus bimaculoides | reverse complement strand
TATATATATATATATTATTATATTATATTCATATACAAACGTATGTATATAAATACACACACACACATGCATATATATAGAATCAAAATAAAAAAATAATGATATCAGAAATCGTAGACCCCATCATAACTGAATACTGGAATAACAAATATAGATAAACAAAACCTAGTATGATATACTGAATGGACTTTATGTCTAGATTTTCAATTATTTTTCTCAATGAACAGTACGAATTGCTTCCAGATATTTGGTCATTTGATATTTGTCTGCATGAATTATTGAAGTCTTCAGGAAATGGAAAAGTACTTGTAGCTTTATTGGTTTTGAAATGGACTGAAGATAGCCAGTTAAGGAAATTATCACTCGAATACCATATTAATATAGCAAGTGCCTAACAGCTTGTGGATAAGTATGAAAGATTGCCTTTTATACAATTTATAGAATTTGATATCACATCAACCTTTTAAGAAAGTACTTACCACTTTATGAATTAATAGCTAGACTTTGGATTTAAGTTTTATATGATGAAATACAATAAAATCATTTCTAGTCTAAAGTTTACCTCATATTTCCGCTTTCTCCTAGATTACTCAGATAAAAATTGTTTTTACTCGAATGGGGAACTGAAATCTTTAAATAGAAATGTATATGAAGAGATGTGAGATTCCAATATAATAAATTGATAATAATAACATCAACATAAAACAGGTAACGTATATGAGCAATTTGTTCTAACCAAGGTTCCGCGAGTAACAGTGACAAAGAGACAAGGTGTGTGTAGATGTACTTCCCAATCTATAAATGATAAGGTTTTTGTAGAGCCGCGAGAATGCAAACAATAATGTATCTATTCCTTTTCAATATGTTCTTGCAGATTTGAGCTTGAATATCTGATCGCCATTATTTTTCTTTTACGGAGAACACCTCCTCCCCTTGGATGATGAGTTTTCATGACACACGTGATTCATCGGTGTAAGGGGAGTGTAAGAAACTTCTGCGTTTCGATCCTATTTTGTGTTCTTTTAGTCTATCTACTCAACTGGACTTATGAATTTAACAGCAAAACAGGAAACAGAAAATTTTGATACGTGTTGATGTCCGCTACTGAGTGCACGCAGAACAGCGACAATCCAAGCAATAATATATTTATTCATTCTCAGTGTGATTCGCCTTACACCACCATACTGCGTGTACTATGAACGCACATCACCTAAAGGGAGATAACGATAACAACCGTGGTTATATATTCGGGTTCGAATGACTAGATACGCTATTGTTTGGATTCTTGCTGATCTACGTGCACGTCATGAACCATTGTCTGTTTAGCTGACATCAACATGCATCAGCAAATAATTTGTTTGCTGATTCCTATAAGCAGGAACTTATGCAGTAATTAGATTCACCATTCATCGGTCCAATAGGGTAGTTTTTCCGATACATGATAATATCAAAACTCTGCAGCAGCTATATGTACCTCTACAAGTTTCAGGGAGATGTTCTCCATTAACGAAAAACGACAGCAATTATATATTACTACACAAATCTGACAGAACATATTCGTTTTATTATACACACACGACATATTCCGTTAGACAAAAGATCTTGTTGTGTGCAGGTGGTAAAGAGACTCTACGGGGGGAAAGCAGTTTCTTTATAGGAAGTTGTAGAGGAATTTGGTCTTGAACAGGGTTTTGACTAAAACGAAATTTCATAAATTTTCTATGATATTTATTGGATATAATTCTGCCAAACATTTCAAAGATGGGCTTTTGATATGTATTATCTCTTGCAGCATTGTAATCCTTCATTTTCTTTATCACTGCTGGGTATTTGAAGACCACATGAGTGATTCTCCGAATCATAAATTTGGTTTGATTCTTTTCTAGAAAGCGTTATGTAGTAAGAAATAGTAAACAATGTTGTCTATTCCGCAAGGCATTTATATTGCACATTATGAAACTATATAAAAATTAAAAGTGGAAGGAGTGGCTGTGTGGTAAGAAGCTTGCTTCCCAACCACAGGGATCCGAGTTCAGTCTCACTGCGTAGCACCTTGGACAAGTGTCTTCTACTATAACCTCTGGACGACCAAAGCCTTATGAGTGGATTTGGTAGACGAAAACTGAAAGAAGCCCATCGTATATGTGTGTGTGTGTTGTTTCTGTGTGTGTGTGTGTGTGTCCTGTAACCTAGCAGTTCGGCAAAGTAGACCGATAGAATAAGTACTAAGCTCACAAAGAATAAGTCTTCGGGTCGATTTGTTCGACTAAAAGGCGGTGCTCTAGCATGGTCACAGTGAAATGACTGAAACAAATAAAAGAATAAAAGAAAAAAGAATACAGTAATGAAATATAGGTGAGCATAAGTGAAGATTTTTATCTAGGAATTTAACGGGCCGATCTGACTGTATGTATACATGAATACATTAATGAGTAGTCTTAGCTAGAGTGGTGGAAGACTGGCAGTGGTGATCTTGCAACGTTTATCTAAACACATCTTTAAAGATACGTTTCGTAAAAATATGCGCAAAAAATTTTCATAAACATATAAGCACATATAGAGTCGCATAGCTGTATATATAAATGTGCGTACATATAGAACCGTATAATTGTAATCTGGAAATAACTGGTGGAGCAGAGATTAAACACTCAGGTGAATCTGAAACAGCTCATAATTAAAGTGAATTTGTGTCGGAATTGTTTTTCCTATTCTTTGAACCGCCCTCTGAGTATCGACTAAACTTGTATATTTTTGTCAGTTTATGAAAACCGCATTCATGTATTTTTTCGCTATTATATTTATGGACTCCTTTTTTCCTCTAGCCGTCTCTCCCAACTTTAAAATTTATTTATGCTTTTTTTGTTGTTGTTGTGCTGTACTTGGTACACTTCAAAATTGTTTGTTACAATGTGCAGTGAAATAGGACAATATGATTCAGCAATGCACGCAAAGCCCATTGATTAATTATTATAATTGTACAAATAACCTGTTTTTGCATTCAGTTTTGCATTATTGCATAGACGTTTATCGAAAGATTGCGATTTTTCATCACTAGCTTTATCGGAATTTCATGGTTGCTTTCTCTCCCAAAATATTCACAATTTCTGCATCAGATATTTAATAATAATAAAAAAAAAAGACTTGCAAAACGGAAGATAACTAATACTGAAATTAATAGAACTGAAGCGAATGAAGACAAAATAATAATAATAATAATAATAATAATAATAATAATAATAATGATAATAATAATAGATAAATAAATAAAAAAAAAAGATATTAATAACAACGTCAAATAATATACATACATTGCAACACGAAGCAAACACCGTTATGAAAAGTTTATTGAAAATTTTCCGAAAACTATATAAGGAAGATAGAAGTACAAAATGATGATGCCCGCCTTCCGTATAGGCCAAACTTTCGGCTCTTCATTTCCGTTAGAAGGCCTAAAAGTATCAGATGAGAACCAACTCTGACCAAAGTATCATACGAGAACCAACTCTGACCGTTTCTGCCTTAACCACTTCCAGAATCTACGATTATAAAGGAATAAACCGAACACTGGATTGAGTGCATAATACCAAAACTGACACGCTATATCCCATACGATTCAGTACTGCACGTTGCAGAGTTCACGATTGTTCTCGACGTGAAGGAAACAACGTAAAATTCTTTTGGGTAAGTTTCTGCTTAGCATAAATCGTCTCGATAGCAGCCATCTTGTTGGAATCACAGGGATAACGACAACACTATCAAAACTAGTATACAAGTGCATTAATTCGATCAAGAATAATTTAATGGGTTATGGCCATCCCACTTGGAACGCAGCCTCTCCACAACAAATAAGCGACTAAACATACCTCAAAACAGTACACTGAATCACCAGAGGTTGATACAGGCTGCACTACCGAACTAACGTCATACACCGACATATACTTAACATGCAAGTAATCCTGGACAGGTAAGGGAGACGAAGCTATCATTTTTTTTTGGTTGCTCGATTCAGACTCTAAGCCTACATAATCAATACCATTTATCTTCATATATACAAAACTCTTTTATTATCCAGGAACACGAGTACGTTAGCATCTTAAGAGCATCACTCTACGCTTCAGTCCTTTGTTCAAAAGATATTAGGCAATCACAAAAATAACTCCAATGACAAAAGCCTAATTATTTCCAAACATTGTGCTGGGATACACGGCATAGAAGATATATGCAGAAAAACAGGTAAAGATTTATAAACCTACTGTAACTTTATACCTATTCTTTACTCGTCCCAACAACGACGATCTACAGGAGTACAAAAATAGAGACTAAACAGCACAGAAAACACAGCGTGCTGAAACTGTGCTACATTACACAACGTCCAGTGATAGACCACTGCAAGTTGGAATGATCTGTCCTAAACAAATTAGAGATGTATATTTTTGATCACAGGAATTGCGTATCACAACTAGTAGGTCGACTATCTCCTTCTGTCATGAAGTTCTGTTTGATGAACGTTGATCGGGGTTATATACCCAACACACAAGTGTGTTGGGTAGTTATATAACTTTTCCCTATCACATCAGATCTCTTATATTGATCAAAAACTTTATCCCAACTTCAGAATATAATTTCACTGTAATTTTATTCACATTTACGTTTTTGTAGTCAACATAAAACTATTCTCACTAAAGATCAACTGCATCAATATAAGTAGTCTAACGGGAATTCTAAAAGTGTCGTAAACCTCTTCTACTCCTTATAACGTATTTAAATAAAGACGATGACAATGAAAGACGACAAGACCTCATATTAAGAGAAGAAGTGTAGATTTATCTACGCCGAGAAGATGAAAGATAAATTTGTCATAGATGTGATTTGAAATCAGAACATGATATGCCATATCTAAATAACTCAAGGAAATTTGTCCGATACTTTAAAGTTTCTGTCAATTCAAGGCTCTTTACAGAATATATGACAATGTTTTCTTTTAGCAATAACAGCAAAAAGGTTTGACAGCGGATACCTGAAACTTTGATTGATGCGAATTTAGAAACAATACTCCGATGATATAAATATAAACAATGTCATATAATACAAGCATTAGAGTTGAATAACAAACAGCAGTTATTATTCTTGGTTTAGTTGCAATCAATAAACATTAAATAGCAAATATCTAAGGGTTGAATAATTTGAAAAAACGTATTCTGTTTCATATTAATAGCTCCCCATGAAATTGTGAATGTAATATATTGCTTGATATATGTTTCATCTGTTAACTTCTTATATCAATGAAGGAACCTAAGAAGCGATATTATTGTGTTCAGTTTTGGTTATTAAACGAGTATCAGAATCAGTCACTACTTTTTATGCTGATGATTTACCATCATGATCGTGGTGGTCGACATCATCATCATAGCCGTCACCATTATTATTATTATTATTATTATTATTATTATTATTATTATTATTATTATTATTATTATTATTATTATTATTATCATTACTATTCTTCTTCTTCTTCTTCTTCTTCTTCTTCTTCTTCTTCTTCTTCTTCTTCTTCTTCTTCTTATTATTATTATTATTATTATTATTATTATTATTCTTATTATTATTATTATTATTATTATTATTATGTTGTTTTTTCTTCTTCTTTCTTCAAATTTTCTTTCATTTCTTGCCGAGTGTTTTCCGTACACCTAGGGCAGAGAAGCTCATTATATGCATTACCAGTTTACACACGCAAATTCACAGGTAACATATGTATGTAAAAAAAGTAATAAAAAAATAAATTCATTAATGGATGTTGTTTTCACAGCGATAATGCTCTTCGCAGTACATGACTCGTTCTAGTTAACACGACTTTTTTGCACTTCCCGTAGGGATGGTAAGCCTGGTATTATTTTCAAATAGGTTTCAGTACCTTTTTTTACCATTCCTAGAGATCCTACAATCACTGGTACAGTAGTCGCCTTGAGGTTCCACATTTCTATTAGCAAGCCTTTATATTTACTATCTTGTCAAATTCTTTCGCCGCTATATCATGATCGCAAGGAATACTCATATCAATTAATAAACACTTCTTTGTCTCATCTTCTATAATAATATCCGGTTTATTAGCTTTTATAGCCTTGTCGGTATGTACAGGGAAGTCCCAGAGAATCGATACATTTTCTCCCTCAGTCACAGCTTCTGGATGGTGTTTATACCATTTGTCAGCGGTTTTGATTTTATAATGCCGACATATTGTCCAGTGTAAATACTGGCCGACTCTGTCATGTCTTGCTTTATATTCTACAAGTGCTAAGACTTTACACCCTGAGATTCGGTGGTCTATAGTTTCAATCGCATCGTTACAGAATCGGCATTTTGGGTCAGCTCCATTTTTTATCACATTGGCTTGGTAGTTCCGGGTTAATAAGCTTTGGTCTTGAGCAGCTAATATGAAACCCTCACTCTCTGCTTTTAGCCCTGAACTTCGTAACCATTGATGCGTGTGTTTCTGGTCGGCATCAGCTTGTTTGCTACGGGCTACATACTTGCCATGCAGAAGTTTCTGTTCCCATCTGCTAGCTAATTTTTCATGTGCTTTTGTCTTTGCAATTAAT
>NC_068987.1:58048324-58049600 GCF_001194135.2 Octopus bimaculoides | reverse complement strand
ATTATTATTATTATTATTATTATTATTATTATTATTATTATTATTATTATTTGGTCGACCAAATTATCCAGTCATATATGGTCTTTAATAGATAAAGGTGTCAGTTACAACATCCATTGGAAGATCCTAGCCAAGTGTAAACCTTACACCAGCGGCAGTGGAAGGTGCGGTCTATGTGATAAGGAAAGATGGCGCATCTGGAAAAGCAGCTTAGATCCCACCACATGTCTAAATTCAAAGACTTAACTTTTCGGATCATGTCCACATGTGGCCAAATATTTACTACGTTTTTGGTCCCCCTGAGTTTACTGATAGGACGTGCTTTCTATTTTTGAGTCTATGTATAAGCTTTTTATCTCTATACTTTTTACTTAGATTTCTTATATATTTTTTAATATTTTTACTGATAGGACTTGCTGATAGGACTGTACTGATAGGATTTGCTTTCTATATTGTGTCTATGTATAAGCTTTTTACCCTTCTATATTTTTACTTGGATTTTATATTTTTATATATTTTTTATATATTTTTTATTTTTATATTTTTTACATAATTATAGAGTTAATGTTTTTGTATTTTTTCCACATATATTTTTCTGTTTACTCCCCTCCACCCTGTTTTTTTCCTGTGCGTTTATAGACACGTACATGGAACCTTATGTGCGCGCTTGTGAGTGTGTGCTTGTGTGCGGGTACGTGCGTATATAGATATATGTGCGTGCATGCGAAAATATGCGCAGTTTAGACGCGTTTTAACCTTATAGCTTTCCCACACTGTTTCTTGCTTTCAGCCCTATATAAATTTTTTTTGCGTGCGTGTGTATGGGAGCGGGATTGTTGTGTGCGTGTCAGTGTGGATGTGTACGCGTGTATATATATGCATATGTACATATATGTATAGTCTTAGGCGAGTATGCGGGTGAGCATGTGTGTGTTTGCATACATGTACAGTTTTTGGGGAGTATGTGGGTGAGCATGTGTGTGTTTAAAGTGAGGGTAATTTTAGACTTCTCTACTCCCTTACCTTTACCTTACTTAGCGGTATATTAGCTCTTTTGTCTTAATGACGGTCACCACACAGTAATTTCTCTTTGTTTAACGGTCATTTTTCACAGGAATTTTCAATGGCCGGATAACTGAAGAGATATTGGTGTGGGCTCCCACCCCAGCATCCAAAACTCGGAGTTTTATCATGGCTACCGAATAAGTGTCACATATTTTTACATATATATATATATATATATATATATATATACACACACACAGACACACATAAG
>NC_068987.1:58047036-58048092 GCF_001194135.2 Octopus bimaculoides | reverse complement strand
CACCCCAGCATCCAAAACTCGGAGTTTTATCATGGCTACCGAATAAGTGTCACATATTTTTACATATATATATATATATATATATATATATATACACACACACAGACACACATAAGTATATATTAGCATACAAATGCACATATAAGATCATGTATATAAATATATGGAAATATGCACGTAAATACATATCCACACAAATATAAGTGTATACATGTATACATATATATCCATGTATGTATAAGCATACACTATTACTTACACATATACACAGACGCACACATACAAATACATATGCATACCTACAATACACACATCTACATAAAAACATATCTAGGTCCAAACAACATTTAAAAAAATTCTGAGTGTATAATAATAATAATAATAATAATAATAATAATAATAATAATAATAATAATAATAGGATAAAAGACATACAAAATGGAACAACATATATCGAATTATTTATAAGTATAACGATTAAGTGGGTTTGTAAAATACAATGAAATGAAATAAAAAATAAAATCTTAAACATGAAAATAATATATATATTTAACAGTGGAAGGTTTTAAGAAATAAATCGAAATATATACAATATCTTTGCGATGCTAAATAACCATGCATTAAAAACTACAAATTCAACAGTGGGATTGAAAACTAGTTCAAGATTCAAAAAATATATACTATCTATATGGTATTTTGTCAGCTGACATTTCAAATTTTGTTGCGTGTCTGCAGGAATTCAAGAGTTCGCATCTTTAATTCAAAGCGCTACTGTCCTGGAATAAAATATAGAATTTTTCCAAAAGACATAAATTATTGGGTTGGCAACAAAGTTCCCGCCGCTTTGTTTTTAAATTTTGGAATTTATTGCGTTTTTAAATTTTGGAATCGTTGCCGAACCTAATGTCGTTGCCGAGTCTAATATCACAGAGGTGCTCCGCGAACCGGTCATATACGTCTTCTTGACAATTTATTTACCAACAGTTGTAGTCGAGGCAACATGTTGTTTGTCTATCTCCTTAACTTCTTTGAGATTTTAGGTATAATTATACTAAT
>NC_068987.1:58044415-58046936 GCF_001194135.2 Octopus bimaculoides | reverse complement strand
CACACACACACACACACACGCACACACACACGCACACATACACACACACATAATCAACAGATGAGTTCCAGAGATTCCTGGTATAGAAAACAACTAGTTGCGGTCAGATGTCCAATGTCTTTACGAGGGGCCAATTCCTCAGGGTAAACAATTGCTATAAGAGGAGCCCAGCTGTGTGCGTGCATATGTTCGTGTGTATAGAGAAAGAGGGAGTTAAAGAAGGATAGAGAGAGAGAGAGAGAGAGAGAGAGAGAGAGAGAGAGAGAGAGAGAGAGAGAGAGAGTGAGAGAGAGCGGGGAACCAATTTGTATGAAGAACATGCATGTATCATATCCACTATTACATACGATGCTACATATTTTAAGATTATATGCCTCATAAATTATGAATTTATTGTGTCTTAGATGTAAGAATATTTCGCTTAGAAAGGCAGTTTAATATACCAAACTTTTACCTGAAGCTGAATGCATGGAAATGAAGATTATCTATAACCACTTATGTCAATGTGACAATTCAGATATTTTTAGCTTAAAATAATATTTCGTAGGCAAAGATGTAATTTTTCTCTCACTATAAATTATTGTACGCTTAAAATCACCTACAGAAAGAGAAACTAAACCGAAACAGATTTTATCGGGATCTTCATCAAACACCAATATGTAGAATATTTTTGTAAGTGAATTCGTGAAACACATTATTATTTTTTTTCTCGAGTCAGTATTTATTCGAGGACATCAGTACTTTTTCCCCAAAACACACAAAGATGCTGAAGATATTAGATGATAGCATTATGCATGAACGGAAACTATGCTTATTTGTTTAGTCATGGTTCCAGTAAAAGAGAAAAACGAAAAAAAGAAAAAAGAAAAAAAACGAACGTGCTATAAAGATTCAACCCTATGTCATATATGAGTGGCGACTATGAAATTGATAACGTACGCGCGCAACCTACGTGAATAATTAATCCTATAAGTTAGCCGCATATTTATAGATTAAAATACACACACATTAAAGATGGCGATAATTAAAGCTAATTAACTGTGGCTCTTCTTTCAATATACATACGTATATGCATGAATTCATACATGTAGTTATATATTATATGAATATTTGTGTGTGTGAATGCATCATCATCATCCTCATCCTTTCTTCTTCTTCTTCTTCTTCTTCTTCTTCTTCTTCTTCTTCTTCTTCTTCTTCTTCTTCTTCTTCTTCTTCTTCTTCTTCTTATTATTATTATTATTATTATTATTATTATTATTATTATTATTATTATTATTATTATTATTATTATTATTATCATTGTTATTGTTATTATTATTATTATTATTATTATTATTATTATTATTGTTATCATTATTAATTTCATCAATTCCCATCTTCATAACATTTGATCGTTGTGCTACCAAAATACTAGGAATGAAGTAACTCAAAATTAATATAACGAACCGAAGCAAAAATTGCATTACTAGCATGTTCTATAACAATATCCATAGCCACAATTTTTACATTGGCTACAAAAGCTGTTGATGTATTGATTTCGATTATCAGAGGTTGCTCTAAGCAAGTATTTGAAAGGTAATATTAATGAGAAAAAAGGGAATCATTTCCAGTGCTTCATTGATTTATTCGTTTCTACGAAACTGCGTTTCATTTTCATATTATCAATCAAACGCGAAAAAACTGTTTTATTTGGAATTACTTTTAGAATAATTTTTATACATGAGACGAATAAATGGAAACTAGACTATATGAAAACAGATCGATAATGTATTTCAATATAGCTTTTTTTTTGTTTTGTGTAAATAAGTGCAGTGAGTTGACAGAACAAGTACGAAGGCTAGTATATTCTGACCTTTACTTAAGTTCTGTGTTCAAATCTTCCCGGGTTCCAGTTTATACTAGCAGAGATACTCGGCGTTGCTCGAGATTGAAAGAGCATAGTTTTTTTATTGTTTTACTTGTTTCAGTAATGTAACTGCGGTCATAATAGAGCAATGCATTTAGTCAAAGAAATCGACCTCAGGATTTATTCATTGTAAACTAATGCTTACTCTATCAATGTGCTTTGCCGAACAGCTAGATTATGAGTACGTAAACACAACAACATCAGTTGTCAAGTGACGGTGGGGGTACAAACACAGACACACACTCAAATATGCACAAATATACGACAGTCTTCTTTGAGTTTCCGTGTACAAAATCCACTCACAAGTCTTTGGTGGGCCTGAGGCTATAGTATATGTATATGTATATATATATATATACTTACTTGGAAATGGATGCGTGGCGTTCAATTAAATAATGAATAGTAAATAGTATTTTTTTTTATAGTTTCAGCTTAGAGCTGCGGCCATGCTGATGCACTGATATACGTATGCCTACATACATATATTACTTGTCCAATTCTCGAATTTTTTCTCGTTGTTTACGTATTTTATGTTGTCTTGAACTGTTGGTTACCTCTTGTACACATATATGCATGTATATATGTATGTATATGTATATATATATATATACT
>NC_068987.1:58037449-58042811 GCF_001194135.2 Octopus bimaculoides | reverse complement strand
TGTTGGACTCGTGAATCTCTTATTTATCCCCTTTAACTCCTGATATCATTTCTATTCTGCGTAAGTCGAACACATATGTACATTTTTGTATTAGGTCGTCCGGAAAGTTCGGAGCGCTTTGTAATATGCAAAACGGGATATAAATAATTGACCTTTCAATAAATTTTATTCAATGAAATAATTTCTATTGTTATTAATTACTTTTGTGAAGGCACTGAGCTGGCAGAATAGTTAGCACGTTTGGCGAAATGCTTAGCAGTATTTCGTCTGCCGCTACGTTCTGAGTTCAAATTTCGCCGTGGTCGACTTTGCCTTTCATCGTTTCGGGGTCGACGAAATAAGTACCAGTTACGCACTAGGGATCTTGTAATTGACTAGCCCCCTTCTCCTCAAAATTTTCAAGGCCTTGTGCCTAGAATAGAAATAATAAGAAATAAACTTTGCTTCTCTATCAGGCAATTCCCTTCTGCATAAAATTCATTCAGCATAAAATTTCACTGGTTTTTAAGAAAAAAAAATTGTCTATATGCATTTTGACTCCATCTAAATCGTTAAATGTTTTTCCTTGTACTGTGTTTTATAGAAACAAAAACAAGAGGTAGTCGGAAAGCGCAATATCCGGAGAATATGGTGAATGGGGTAAGAGATCCCAGCAAAGTTCACGTAAGTTTTCTCAGGCGGCCAAAGACATGTGTTTGGGCAGTGTCTTGTTGGAACCATAACCCTTTCCTGTTGGCAATCTTCAGCTTCAATTCTTTGATGTTTTGGTTCGAATTAGCCAGCTGACGATAGGACACGTCAAAATTAATGGCCTGGTTTTGTGGAAGAACCTTATAATAAATAATGTCTTTATGATCCCACCAAACACAAAGCATAGCTTTTTTGGCATGAATATTCGTCTTTGGTTGCTGTTTTGGGGGATCCTGACGCAAACTCGCAATATATTTTCGTACACAATCCATTTTCTATCTCCAGTCACAAGTTGTTTTTAAAAAAGCATGCTTTTATTCCGTTCAAAATACATATCAGAAAGGGAATACCAATGTAAGCAATTCTTTTCTGAGGGTTTATGAGGAACCCATACATTACAGCGAGAAATGTATCCTAGCTTCACTAGGCGTTCATGAGCAGTACTTTTAGAAAGTTCCAACTCGTATCCAACTTCTCTAGTCGTGATATTTGTGTTTTCTTCGATTTTTGGCTCCAAATTGTCTTCATCCAGTTTTGAAGGTTTTAAACCGCAACTGTCATCTTTCCAGCTAAGCTCTCCAGCTTTAAATTTTGCAAATCATATTTGAAAAGTTGATTCACCTACAGGTTCATCACCATAAACATCACAAATGTTTTTGCAAGTCTTTGCAGCATTTCCTCTTTTTTATGAAAACGAAATGCATTACAATGCGAATATGAAATTTTTGGTTCCCTATTTCAAATGTCAATAAAGGGTAACCGGAATGGAAGATCATCTATTTTTAGTCAGGAAGAAAGAAAGAATGCACGACCAATTTTTTAACGTCAAAATTTTAACTGTGTTTCAGATGTGTTCAATGAAGCGTTAAAAGATTTAGCTAAAAAACGCTCATAAGTTCCCGGACAGCCTAATATTAAATGTATTTATTATTTTTTGTATATTGACTTGTTCTTACAATATCTGTCTCTCATACACACATACACACATACACACACACACGCACACACATACATATATATGTATATATATACATACACACACACACACACACACACACACACACACACACACACACATATATAGTGGTTTAATTCCTTAAGCCTTAAACAGACATTTAAATTTATCCACGTTGACACAGACCAATATTACTCTAACGTATCCCCTATACTTCTTAACAAAGCTCTCATTTTGCCATCAAACAGTCTAACTTCACTCGTGACGATATTGATATCATCTTGGCCACTCGTCGAAATATTATAAAATTCAGTGGGAAATTCCCTCTACATATATCTTTACAACAAATAACTTTTTAGTCACCTTCATATCTTCTGAACTTTTACTTATTTTTTCATATTCTCCACTTTTTTCTTTATCCTTTATACTTTAAGTCTTCATTACATTTCTATCTCCAGGCATATCCCATCCACACATGATAATATACAAGTACCCCCGTATGCGTACACATCTACTAGATTCTACAGACACACAGCATATACTCGCCTGCGTGCTAATATGCACTCATATATTCTCATATTTAAGCTACTACTACTATGTCCCTCTTCTCTCACCGTCCCTAGATTTTAAAATTAAATTACTTCTACCAACTCGAGAGGCAAAACTAAGTCTACTATTTTGATCGAGAATACATTATCTTCCACCTCTCTCTCTTTCACTCCCAACCCTATCCATTTCAAATACCAAACCTATACATTTATCCTTTGATTCTGTTTAATGGCTTTATAGCCATTAATGCTATATATGCTATGATATGTTTACTTATCTATCCCACAAAAGACCCGTGAAATACCCCAACCTAAATTCATAGAGATCTTCCCAGCTAATTTCAATACCAAACCTTCTCTCCCAATTTGCACTCTTTACTCATATTATTCTCCAATATATATATATATTCTTTTATCTTTACATCTTCATAAATATATTTACCTTTCTACATATTTCGATCGAATTCCCAAACGAGTTAACCCGGGATCTCCTAACAACAGTGTAAAGCTCATATACTCAAGGTATGCTTGACCTGAAGAGTAGCTTGCGGTCTACTCCTCGTTTTGGATAATTTTACTAGTTGTGAAACATATGTAGCCTGGATTTATTTACTCCATTCCCTAATTTATATATATATATATATATATATATATATAGGATTGTAGGATGATCGCTTGAATTTGGTATTATTCAATTGCACCTAAGCGACAACAAATACTAACTGCAATCTCACTTGCAGTAAACTCCATCCACAGACCAGGTAAGAAAACTTATAATTGTCGGGTTTCTTAACTATGCTGTCTTGGAGGCTCCTGTCTACGCAAAAATGTAGTCTACAAGTGTTGTGTTATAACACCACGCTCCCAGCAAGCAAGGATATATATTGACGGCCCCGTAGATTGCAAGCACCGCTACAGTGCACACAGGAACTCTTTCTCCAATCCAAATTCTAAATTATCAACCCCCTTAGCAACATATATACACAACCTTAAATCTCAAAATATTCCATACACCCTATCCTGATCCATAGTAAGCGAAGCTGCCCCATACAATACAAATATTAGCAAGTGTAAGTTATGTCTAAAAGAATCATTAACCATTCGTCGCCCTCATAACTCCTCATTACTTAATAAATTTTCTGTTGTTATTTATTCTTGTAAACACAAATACTGCTCATCTTTCACGCACGTGTCTAAATCTATCTAGTCCTATAACTTTAAGTATCCATACCCAAAATAACCTTAAACTAAGACAAAGTAAGCCTAACAACCCATTACTTAAAGAATATTACACCGCTCTTATTCTTTCTCATACATACACCTCCAATTTCTTTCAAATTCCTAATATTCACTACTTCCGACTTCCCTCTGAGCCTCCCCACCCTCCCCACTTTCAAAAAGTGCTTAACACTTCCCCACTCCTTGAAAACTAACCACTCTGCTCTCTCCCTCCCTATTCATATCCCTCTATTCAATTTCATACACGTCACCATGCCATAACACCCCCTTCAATACGTACCCGATTCCTTTGTCCCACTAACAACTAGTATTTTGACAACCTACTCATCTCCCACTCTATCTCCCTCCATCGCCTCTCATTCCTCTCTACATACCTTACTAATATCCCTCAGCCACTGAACCAGTCAACATATTTCCCTCAACATATTTCCCTCAAACAATGGCCGTTCCCATTTTCACTACCTCATCCTTTACAAACTAACACAACCATACTACCAAAACCACCCTTCCTTCTTTCTCCCACCTTCTATCTCTACTACTATCACACCCCCTCTCTCTCACTGGAACTAACCAGTACACTCTCCACATCTGGGACTCCTTTTCCCGCACCTCATCTGATGCACCGTTTGCAACTGTCTAAATGCTGGAGAGTCGGACTTGCTGAACGATTCACCGAACACATACGGGATAACCCTCTTACGAACACTTACCCATGTCGCTCGTAAATTTTTATCAGTTGCTCCCACTTACACTACGCACGTACTACACACACGTACACACATACACAAACGCACGCCCTCACACACATACGCACACACACATACACACGCACACATGCTCCAACTCCCTAATACACACACACACACAAACATATACGTACACAAAACAACACCCACTCATACCAGTTCTCTCGGCAGCAAAGCGAAAAGCTACCGCAAACCACTTCGACACCTCTCCTTTATGCATACATCACTCACATAAACACAAACACACACGCACAAACTGTCCCTTTTCGCACTGTCCTTCCTTAAAAACCACTTTGTTATCTCTCACCACTTTGGGCGTGTAACAACACACATGCTTGAACTTTTTTCTTCTTCTCCGGACCTTTCCTTTCTTCTCTTTCTGCCAGAGAGCTATACTCGAAATATTACACGCTTATTCTTTTTTCCACCTTTACTGAGCGTCAAACTAATACATTGCATGTGTACGTCCATTTAATTTTTATTGTTTTGCCATTTGTGATTTTTAGTTTTAATTTTCGTTTTGCCCACACACACACTCTCACACACACACACACACACACACACACACACACACACACACGAACGCATCTATCTATCTATCTATCTATCTATCTATCTATCTATCTATCTATCTATCTATCTATCTATCTATATGTCTGTCTGTCTATGTGTGTATATCTTTTGTATTTGTTTCAGGAGGTTCTGAAAGGGAATTTCTTGTGTTTATATATACGTATACTGTAGTCAATTTGATTCGTATATTCGGTAAAACTCATATGCTGTAATCCTATTTTTATCATTGATTAACTAATTAATTAATTGATGAAATGTAACAGTTTTTCAAGAAAATGTACCGCCATTGCAAAACAAGCCTGCTATTTGTTTCCGTTTTTTATTATATGAATTCAGGTTTTCAGTGTTGATATATGAGTGTCAGCATGTTGGTCTTGTGTGTGTGTTTGCGCGCGTGTGAGTGTATTTGTGCATGTGCTTGTGGGCACACGTGATTGTACGTCTTAGTATGGTGCAGCTATGTGTTTTTCATGTGGTGGGCGTCAAAATACGAGTAAGCTTTAGTGCATGTAGTTCTCTGTTGGTTTCGATTCCGTGATACATCCATGCATATATATGTATATATATATATATATATATATATATATATATATATATATATATATATATAT
>NC_068987.1:58025657-58036504 GCF_001194135.2 Octopus bimaculoides | reverse complement strand
GTGTGTGTGTGTGTGTGTGTGTGTGTGTGTGTGTGTGTGCGTGTGTGTGTGTGTGTGTGTGTGTGTGTATACACATGCCGTTTTATTAAATGAATCGTTTAATAAAGTTATATGGCAATATTTGTATCGCCAACGTATTTGTGAAGTCTATATTTCAATATAAACTTTCAGTTGTTCTCTGCCGATATTGTAATTGAGTATATACAGTTAAATGTGTAAAACAGGTAGATAAATACATAAGCAGACAAATAATTAGTTAAGCAAATAAACTGACAGGCAGACGTACAGAAATATAGACAGATATGTAAACAGTTATATAGATAGGTTAATATATATATATATATATTATAGACTGCTCTACTTTTTAGCGTGCGCTTCTCCGGATTTATGCTTCTCTAAAAACGATATATATATATATATATATATATATACATAGAGAGAGAGAGAGAGAGAGAGAGAGAGAGAGAGAGAGAGAGAGAGAGAGAGAGATCTTAGTGTGGATGCAGTGCGGAAAAGCTTTACTTGGGTCGGCAGATATTATCCGGAAAGCACTCAATACAAAAAAAGGACAGATATCATGAGCAGACATCTCACATATACAAGGTGCGGTGAATATTTTGTCGTCTAAATTACGCAATAATGAAAATAACACTCGCATCTCATTTTAACAGATATATTTACCAAAATTACATAAAAATATTTGGAAATATTAAAGTATAATTTATTCAATAAAATCATCATTGGCTACAACCAAGGCCGCCAGACGACTTCTGAATTTTCTGCAACTCTTCTGGACAGTCTCCTTGTTTGAGTTGGCGAATGCTGCCTTAATGAATGCGCCCCACACATAATAATCAAAGGGGATGCAGTATCGGGAGTTAGGTGGCCAGATATCAGGGGGGATATGGTCGCAGAAATTGTCTGACAGCCATGACTGGGTTCTCCTGCTTGTGTGGCATGGTGCCAAGTGCTGTGTCTGACATAGGTCTTCCAGCAACCACCCTCTTGATTAAGAGAAGCACTACCTCCTTCGGGCACTTGATGTAGGCCTTCGTGTTGAGTCTAAGGCCGCGTGGGAAGATGAATGGAAGCACAACGTTGCCATCACTAGTGATCACTCCAAACACCATGATTTTGAAAAAACCAAAGCATGTTCGGTTGGAGGGGAAGCTTGTTCAAAGCCATAACATCACCATCACTAGTGATCACTCCACACACCACGATGCTGGCTGGATGTTTGCTTTTCATCACTATCGTCACATGTTTTGGGGACACGGCAATCAACAGTTGTTTTGTGTGTTCACGATATGTTCGTATTGGAGCTTCCGGCGCGAATACCAAGCAGTACAGTATGTCGCTTCCAAATTTCTGGCAAAGTGAATTGCGTCATAGTGCTGTTTTTCTCACAGGCGGTGTCCAACCAATCCTACTATACTGTGTAGTCAACAACATCAAAAACATACCATGCGCATGCGTGAAATATAAAATATAAAATGGCGATAATTTACCCATCACACCCTGTATGTGTCATAAAATCTCACATATATATGTCATAAATGGGATATACATAAAGGTGATATAGTAATAGAAAGCACCCACCTTACAACCTGATGTTACAACCACACGCTGACACTGATTTTTCTCTGTCCTCTATCTCTGTCTATTTCAAGATATCTGATGCAATGTCACAGTCACTATACGATTTATTCACAGGCAATATGTTTCCGTTATTTCATACTCAAATCTTGAAGAGTACTGTTTGTGTATTTGTGCATCCGCATTCTTATCATTGAGTTATATATACGCGTATATGTAAGTATATATATATATATATGTGTGTCTGTGTGTGTGTGTGTGTGTGTGTGTGTGTGTGTGTGTATGTGTGTATGTATGTATGTATGTATGTATGTGTTTGTGTATGCGTGCGTGCGTGCGAGTGTGTCTGCATGTGTGTTTGTGTGTGTGTGTTTGTGTGTGTGTGTGTGTGTGTGTGTTGAAAACAATTATTTATCTTTAGGATTGGCAGAATCGTTAGAGCATCGGTGAAGATGCTTTGCGTTATTTCTTCTCATCCTTTATGCTCTTAGCTCAAATGTAATTGGAGCCAGCTTTGCCTTTCATCCTTTCGATGTCGATAAATAAAGTACCAGTCGAAATCCACTAGTCCCTCATCCAAATTTAAAATTTTGTGCCTATTGTAGGAGGAATTATTATTATTGTTAATTAATCGGAGGTAATTAATAATAATGGTAGAATGGTTTGCCTGTCGGACTAACTGAATTACGTTAATTCTTCCGGCTTTCTACGTTGTGAGTTCAAATGCCGTCGTGGTTGATTTTAATTTTTATCCTTTCGGGCTCGCTAAAATAAAGCACCACTCAAATATTAGGGCAATGTAATATACTAGCTCGCTCCCCACTTAAATTGCGAGCTTTGTGCCAACATTTGAAACAGCTATAATAATTATCATTGCTGCTGTTTTGTCTTTTGAGTACATCTGGTGCAGTTAATATGGGACCTAATATTTTCGGCGCCAAATCTTGTGAAGTCTAATCAGATATAATCATTGTAGGAAGAAAATATAAAATATGAAAACAGCAGAAGAATTTTCAAGACTAAGTGAGAAACAGTTTAAAAGTTAATAATTACTTTGAAGATATCTGCCGCAAGTCTGTCTGACATCCATTACATATATTATTAGTGTTATGAGTTTTTCTTCTTTCAAAACAAAAATATAAAAAAAGAAAAGAAAAAAGGAAAAAGAAAAAAAACAAAGAAAAAAGAGAAAGAATGAAAAAGGAAAAAGTTACATAGGTTGTAATCGTACTGACGGCGACAATGCTCTTCTCAATGCTCTTCTGCGTGTGTCGTACCTGCTAAAACAATCTTTTACAAAAACATCCAGTTTTTTAGCTTTGATGGTTCTGTCGGTATGTACTGAAAAGATCCAAAGAACCGTTATATTTCTCTCCTTCAGTTACAGCCTCAGCGTGGCGCTTATATCACTTGTCAACAGTGTAGATATTGGCCAACTCTGTTATGTCTCGATTTATGCTCTATTGGCGCTAAAACTTTACCTCTAATGATCAGATGGTCCACTGTTTTAATCTCATCATTGTAGAAACGGCACTTTGGATCTAATCCATTTTTCATCACATTGGCTTGGTAGTTCCTGGTCCATAAGCTTTGACCGTCAACAACTAAGATAAAGGTTTGCTCTTGGCCTTAATTTCTGAGCTCTGTAGCCATTAATGTGTGTGCTTCTGGTTTGCTACGGGCCACATATTTGCCATCCATGCAAAGGTTTCTGCTCCCACTTATCAGCCAATTTTTCATACGCCTAGTTTCCTTGCCATTAATTTCACCTTCCTTGCAACAACAGTTTCTGCATTCCTTCATGCTCTTCAGCTTGAGTATCATGCATGAACTCAAAAGCAAATAATTCTATTCTCCTTCATGACAGAATGAAGCTTCTTACGCCTCACAAATTTTAGCATGCAGTCGTTAGTTGTTTCAAGATATCTCGCTAGCCCAATTTTGATGATTTTGTCAGAAAGTTCATATTGGATCAAGCCTCGAATTCCTTGGGCTCTGGAAAGGTAAAGACTATTCATATTTACTTTTGGGTGGTGTATTATATTACAAGTCAGCAGCTTACGTATCTTTCTATCAATTTCCTTACTTCACTCATTCCAGCTCAATACATTGCGGCTATAAGTAACAACTGGAATTGTTAAGAAATTTAAGGTTAGCACCTTGTTATGTGAATTTAGCTCAGATTTCAGAACTGCTTGAACTCTTCTTCCCTCATCTTTTCTTTCATACTTGCATACTGAATGCCAGTGCCTTCGTTTTATTCTTTGGTATTTAAAAGTTCTTTTATAAATGTATCAACATCTAGCATGACTGTATTTCCAAAAGTTTTTAACTTCTTCCATGTGGGACGGGTGGGTTAGGGTCTTCAACGGTTATTTTCTCTTTCTCTATTTCTGTGTAGAATGTTTTCGCATTGGATGTGAACAGCTTATTTTACTTTTAAAACTTGTTCCTTTTTCTTAAATCTTCGTATCCTTTGAACGTTCATTTGGACTTTTTGTTTCAGTTCTTCTGTTCTCTTAGTGAGAATCCATATCTTTCTCTTCATCTTACATCATTTCCACAGATTAGTCAATTAAGTATTGATGTTTCCCTTCTCATTATTTCAATCACTTTCTAAATTTTATTTCTCCAGTTTGAATTTCTTCCCAGCTTATTTCTTTTACGGATCACGATGTGACTGAGGTCCATATAACCGATACCTCACCCCATAATTTCAAACCGTGTGCTTTTAGTAGAAAGAATTATTATTATTATTATTATTATTATTATTATTATTATTATTATTATTCAGTAGTTTTATTTTTATAACGTGCTTTCACTTCACTACCGAGCGCAGCTCTGTGTGCCTTGGGTATGTGCTGTGGTTTGCTGTGATGCTCTTATGGTTACTGTATTGAAAGTGTTTTGCGTAGGATGTGTGCAGTGCCCAGTAATGCAATTTTGTGTATGTTAAAGATACTGGTAAGTCCTGGTGTTTTTGTTATGTATTTGTCTGAATAATTTTTTATCATGCCTAATGCGCCTACTATGATAGGATTTGTTTCTGTTTTTAGATTCCACATTCGAGTTACCTCTATTTCCAGGTTTTTGTATTTTGAAAGTTTCTCCATTTCTTTTAGAGTAACGTTGTCATCTGCTGGTATTGATACATCAATTAGAAAGCATTTTTTCTTCATGGTATCTGACAACTCTATCTGGCCTATTGGCCTTAATTTCTCTATCTGTGTGTATTGGCATATCCCAGAGTATGGTTGCTTTCTCGTTTTCTGTGACCTTTTCTGGCGTGTTCCTATACCATCTTTTTCTGTTGTTATTCCATAGTGTTGGCACAGCTTCCAGTGTATGTAGGTCCCAGCTATGTCATGTCTTTGAATATATTCCTTCTTAGCCAGTACTTGGCAGCCAGAGATAATATGATTTATTGTTTCTTCTCCATCTACACATATTCTGCAGTTACTTGTTATGTTTCTTTTCATTATATGTTTTTGGTAATTTCTGGTGGGGAGGCTTTGGTCTTGTGCTGCAATTAAAAATCCTTCAGTCTCTACTTTGAGTCCTGAGCTTCCCAACCACTGCTGGGATTTTTCTCTGTCTATTTCTTTTGCATTTAATTTATCCCAGTATTATTGTTATTATTATAGTAGGCGTCACTCAGTATACAATATCGTGAGGTTGTTGATTGAAGATATTGTGTCTACCTAGGGATTGTACTGTTTACAAAGTCGCAACAAGGACCTCAAACAGACAGTATTTTACACAGTATGCGTGCAGTTCCAAGTAATGGTTACTTTTGCAATACACCTAGATTGTAGGGTATTTCTAAAGTTTTCAGATGTTTTCTTCAGATTGGATGGTATTGGACCGAATGCTCCGATGACAATAGGGATAACATTTATGTTTGACTCTCGTAGCTGCCACATCTTAACGATCTCAATTCTCAGGTCTCCATATTTATCAATCTTTTCTTTTTCTTTCATGATGATATGTCGATCTCCTGGTACCGCCACGTCATTTATTAAGCATTCTTGTTTGTCCCTCGTAGCGGCTATGATATCCGGCCTTCAGTGCTCTAGTAACTTGTGTGTCTGGAAGTAGAAGTCCCAGAGAATTTTGCCTTCCCCTTTTCGTCCATTACCTTTTGCGGTGTACGTTGGTACCAGGCACCTGTAACCTCATATCCATACGGCATAGTAGCCAGTGGAGGTTTTGGGCTACCTTGTCGAGTCTACGCATTTACTCTTTCTTTGCAAGACTTTCACAAACACTAACAATGTGAGTCCCGCTTTCGAGCCTCTTCCCACACATTCTGCAGATGTCAGTTGCACTTGTGTGGTAGATATTCTTTTTCACTAAGTTGGTATTCAATGCCTGATCCTGGGCAGCGATGATTAGGCTTTCAGTATTCTTGTTTAGGTCACCCTTGTTAAGCCACCTCCATAATGCTTCCAGGTCTTTCAATTTGTTGGTTTCACGTCTTTATTATTATTATTATTGTTGTTGTTGTTTGTATTATTATTATTATTATTATTATTATTATTATTACAACTACGGTGACAACTTCCACCAAGCTTGACTTTGCTTTCATCATTTCGGGCTCAGTAAAATAACCACATAACCACCAGATAAGGATTTGGGTCGATGTAATCGACCAGGCCTTCCATGAAATTGCTGGCCGTGTGCCAAAATTTGAAAATATTATTATCATTAGATGCCTAGCACCATTTCATCCTTCTGAGTTGAAATTTTGCAGAGGTCGGCTTTGTCTTTCAACCCTTCGGTTCGATGAAGTACTAGTTCTATGTAATCGACTAACTTGCTACCCTAAAATTCCAGGCCTTGTGCCTAAAGTAGAAAGGATTATTATTATTATTATTATTATTATTATTATTATTATTATTATTATTATTATTATTATTATGCACGCTTTCATCTGCATATAAATAAATCTTTTCGCATACTGTTACGATCAGACAAATTAATAATGTAAGAAAACAATTTGCAACTCACTTTTTTATAGAATAATTTTACTAGTCACAGGAATGATTGAATGATTGTTAAGTTAACGTCCCAGCCACTGTCTTTCAAGTTCAGTCGCACTACGTAGTACCTTGAGAAAGTGGCTTTTCTTTAGTCCTCGTGTGACCAATGTGGAAATTCGTCTTGTAAGTGTTTGTACACACCCACCCACACACCCACACATATACTTTTTATTAAAACTGCAAAATTATCACACCAATGTTACTCAGAGTTTCACGTCCCCGCTCGTCGGACAGTTATGATGAAAACATATATATATATATTTGTGTGTGTGTGTGTGTGTGTGTGTGTGCATACGTACATGCATACATACATACATACATACATACATATATGCATATATTTGCGTGTCTTTGTGTTTGTCCACCCTACTCCTGACAAGTGGTGGTGGCTTGTTTGCCCCGTAACTTAGCAGTTCGGCAAAAGAGCGCAAGAATAATTGTCGGACTTTAACAACGAAAGCACTGGTTTAAATTTGATGGACTGAGATCCTTCAAGGCTGTGCCCCAGCATGGCTACCGTTGAATGACTGAAACAAGTAAAAGAATTCTTTGTGTCAATATTTTGTTCAATGAAATACACGATAGCCTTCAAGAAACGTCTTCATTTTCTGTGCAGTTACAGACATCGTCTCCAACACACGACACTATCAATGAATCAATCATTTTTGACGTGTAGCCTTATCGAATGTTTCGCAAAATAGATGACAACATGCAACCAACTGAAGGTTAATTTGTTCTTATCTAATTAGAACAAATTAAACAGTTTATTGAGTGGGAATAGATATTCAACTTCGTTGAATTGTCTGGTTTCTATACCGAATGAGTCTTAAATGAAGTTGGTATCTAAAAATAATCAAATTCATAGCATCATGTCAACACGTCTATTCTGTTCTTCGCACAGCAGAAACAAGAAATCTATCCCAGTGTATTATAATGGATGTAAACTTTTGGTTCAAATATCCAGAGATCAAGTTTCTTTCTATTCTTTTGGTATCGCTAAACTAAATTACGAGACAAGTAATGGCGTCTATTTAATTTAATAGACTTTACCTTTTAATGTACCAATATTAGAAAGCATTTAGGCGGTGAGATGGCAGAATTATTAGCACACCGGACGAAATACTTAGCAGCCTTTCGTCTGTCTTTATGTTCTGACTTCAAATTACGCCTAGGTCGATTTTTGCCTTTCATTCATTCAGTGTCGATAAAATAAGTATCAGCTGAATATTGGGATGGATGCAATCGACTTACCACTCCCTGAAATTACTGGCCCTGTGCCAAAATTTGAAACCAATATTAGAAATCAGTACAGGGAAGAGAACTGATAGCATCGTTAGTACATCGGGCAAAATGTTTAGCCTAATTTCGTGTCTTTACGTTCTGACTTCAAATTCCGTGGAGATCGACTTTACTTTCATTCTTTCGGTGTTGATAAAACAAGTGCTATCTGAGTCCTGGGATCGATACACTCGATTTACCACAGCCCCCAAATTGCTGGCCTTGCAACAAAATTAGAAACTAATATTAGAAATAAGTTTGATTGAGCTGAATTTATGCCCTGAGTTCAAATCTTACAGGCATCAACTTTTTCTTTCATCATTACCGTGTCGATAAAATAAAGTTCAAGCTATGACGTGACCAATGCAACCAACGATATCCTCCCATTGACTCATAAAAAATATGGGAAATGAACAGCAATGCTTTCTGCTATAGACACAAGGTCTAAAATTTGGAGGGAGATGATAGTCGACTTCTTCGACCCCGAAAGAGTGAAAGGCAAAGTCGACCTAAATGAAATTTGAACTCAGAAAGTAATCCCGTACCAAATGCAATAGATTAACGATTGTACCTAGTGAAATGAAATTAGCGAAAATTAAGTTAGAACGTAGCTCCTGACTCTTAGTTACCTGATGATAATCTTGCATAAGTAACGGCTATACGGAGAGCTAAACGTTTGATTTAGTAAATTCTATTCGTAAGCTTTGTGTCGACCAGAAATATGATATAAAGCATTTGCCCCAGGCACAACATAGTGGGATCGAAATGGAAACCAGGTGGCTATAGAACGAACTTCTTAGACACGTAGCTGTGTGCATACACACACGTACACTTACATATACACACATACACACGCACATAAGCTAAGAGAAATAACGCAGTACAGCCAGTGGTATGATTACAGACATGAAAGACGACAGCAAGTGTCTGTTAAATTCTACTCCAGATAATTTCTGAGTTTAGTGGAATTATTTTCAGTTCGAGGGAAAATAAAGAAACAGATTGTAGTAATTACGATCGACTTTGAATGAAAAGGAGGAGCAATCTCGATAATTGAATATTCTCCAGAAATGGTGCGCCATTAAAGACACGTTTTTTCTGCCTTGGTATGTATCATTAGCACAGCAGGTGTTCTATCTTGTCTATACGTAAATTATAAGACGTCGATATGTACAAAAGGAACATGGGTATTTACACAATTAGAACATAGATGCGGTAAGGCAAATAATTCAAAATAGTCAGTATTATGAACTCGGACAAGTGAGATGAATAAAGGTATATTAAATAAGTGTGTGTGTGTATGTGTGTGTGTGTGTGTGTGTGTGTGTGTGTGTGTGTGTGTGTTAGTACTTGCAGTACAACCTATCGATCTAACTGTTATACTGTTTCTTGTTACTTTTAGCATGGATACGAATCATCCATCTTTGACTCTTTTCCTTTCTTTTTAGAATAGAGAACAAGCCTTCTGATAAAGCTTAATGTTTTTTTCATCACTTGTTTTATATTTTCTCGCATTTATTCTTTTTCATGTAAGAAGAATTTAGGTTTAAGGCTCTATATGTGTCATAAGCCATTGTTATGACCTCAAGGCAATCTCAATTAACCGAGCACCATTTAACAGGTAAGTTACAGCTAATGACCCCTACCTCTCGGCTGGTGGATTTTGTTATAAACAAAAATGTTGTTTTTCTGCAACAGACTCTTATTGCATGGTCATGGAATACCGACCAAATGTAATGCTGAAGAAAGATTCTATTTCATAGTTTCCTTATTCGGTAGAGACCCTGCACACTCCTACATGTGGCAAATTGCTATTGATTTCTTCTAACTGCTTCTTGTGAGCCTAGACTGATCAGCAGTGAGGTAGGAATGACAATCATGCTCTCTCTCTCTCTCTCTCTCTCTCTGTCTCTCTCTCTCTCTCTATGTCTCTCTCTCTCTCTCTATGTCTCTCTCTCTCTCTCTATGTCTCTCTCTCTCTCTCTCTATGTCTCTCTCTCTCTCTCTCCTCCTCTCTCTCTCTCACACACTCGTTCTTTCTCCCTCTCTCTCTCTCTCGCACGCACACACACACACACACACACACACACACACACACACACACACTCATTGTCTCTCTCTCTAACTTTAACGTTCTCGGAGAGAGCTTTTGCCAATATGATTTCCTCTTCAAATATCACCTTAAATGAAAGCTTGTTGTAGTTATAATTCTACTGTAAATATACATATTGATGCATAACACTGTCATTACTTTGCTGTTGCAAGGTAACAAACATAATAGCATAATGAAAAAGCAACACATCAAAAGAGTAACCTAGCACAAGATTAACATAAAGAAAGTGCGAGATTCTGAATAGCATTTGAAAACATTAACAAATAAATGAAAGAAATATCGCGAAACGTTTCAATACAGATTATCTTTTGAATATAGCTAAAAAGAGAAATTTAAACGATTAGATAAATAATCTTAAAATAATACTTGAAAGATTTGGAAGTAGTGACACTTAGAGAAACAAGACCTATTCACAAAGGTAATTTTTTTATTATATTTAAAGAGAATATTTCAAATGGAGTTGCATAGAGCCTAAGGTTTGAAGCAAGTGCTGTTGTAATAAATAAGTGCAATATCTGATGTACTATGAACAGGATATATCAAATTTCATTAGGAACAAAGAAAAGAAAAAAAATAAGATAGAAGTCAGTCGGATTCTGGTTATGAATTCAACGACGGATTGATTCAAGTATATGAAAGAGAACAGCCGGTTTTATATATTTGTTTTGTAACGTTAATTCAAAAATAAGAATAGAGAGTATAGGATATAGCGATCCAAATGAATATTAAAACATCGAGAAGAAATACAGAAATCAGAATATAAATGCTTTTGTGAGTATTCACTTAATAATTTCTGACTAAATCAATAATAGACCAAA
>NC_068987.1:58013301-58024957 GCF_001194135.2 Octopus bimaculoides | reverse complement strand
ATATATATATATATATATATATATATATATATATACATACATACATACATACATACATACATACATACATACATACATACATACATACATACATACATAGTTGACGTCATGAGAATTTATTAATTTTCCAGATAGTATGAAATAGTTCTTTTCCAGAACAGTAGATCTCACAACGCATAAATACTAACGCATAAAGATATGCGTGAAGAGTATCAGTATAATTAGTACTGTTAATTTGATCCATGTTTTTATGATGACTCGTACATACGGCAAGATACTAACATTTTAAAAATGATGTCTATTTAATCCGTTATTGATATTTACTTCTGTAACATGTTCACATAAATGTCAATACTCATTGGCATTTAAGTGAAAGAAAGTCTCACAGACAAAATAAGAATTGTTGACTTTTCAGTCAATGGATGATTTTAAATTAATATCACTGCTGCTCTGTTAATTCGCCGTATCAGATGATTTTTCCTCAATATATAATAGCTTCTAATCATCCATTTAATGAAGGCAGCGAGCTGGCATGATCGACAGTACGCCGGGTAAAATGCTTAGCATTTCGTCTGTCTTTGCATTCTGAGTTCAAATTTTGCTGAGATCGACCATGTCTTTCATACTTTAGTAGTACAGGGGTCGATGATGTAATCGACTTTACTCCTCCCCTGAACTTGTTAGCCTTGTGCCAAAATTTGAAACCGATTATCTATTTGATAGTGATTGTCTATTTTCATGCAGAAGGTGCCTCTGAGTTATTCATTCTCTGCACAGCTCTCTAGCCTAGTCGTAACGGTATTTGGCGAAATGTCTTGTGACATGCAGTCTGCATAGAGTTCAATTTAGTCTTCCATCCTTCCAAGGCTGGTAAATAAAATATCAGCCTAAAACGGTGAACTGGCGAAATCATTAGTGCCTCGGACGGGCTGGCTTGCGGTATTTGTTTCAGTTCTTTGCTTTCGAGCTCAAAGACGTAAACATGGGCTGTAAACTGGGTTTACCTTTTGGTCACTATCACCTTGTTCTTTGATGCCTTTCGAAGACCCTATTCTGTTGGAAGCATTCTTTTCAGGTTTTTGGTTTCAGGATATATTACTCCTTTCCTCTCGGTAGTTTCGGAGACCCTGTGAGCATTATCCTTTCTTCCTGATTAAACAGCAAAAAAACTATTTAGTAAATTCAGTAGGTACGGGGAAACAATGGTTTTTCTTCGATACATACTTATGTCTAGTTAGACATTAATGATCCTATCATTAAATGTCACAATACTAAAATAACTGTTCTTTTTCATACGGAATGCATCTCTGATTTATATTATGCTAGCAAGTCTATTTTTCTGGGTTTGCCAATTTCCAATATTATACATATACTGTGTAATTTTTGCCTGCTTCTCGAAGTGCTATGAAATTTTGATTAGCTGAAGAGGCCACAAGAACGAAATGTATCAAGACTTCCTATATTTGCTGAAGTTAAAGTTATGGTGGTCATAACCTAATACTATGTTTTCTTCACCATATAATAATTTCTATTTAGATTTTAAATGCTACTTGTATTCAATTCATTGACTGCAACAGAATTATTAATTCAAAAGCTGCTGCAAAGAGAAAATGTAATGATATACTGAGAAATAGCCTTCGAATCGTTATGTCACAACACTTCAATTTACATATTTAAAATTATGGTAATTATTATTTGTGAAATATCACGTAATTTATCTATGTAGCTTGTGAAACAGAACAATGTTATAAAGTATTCCTTCCGTCAGGAGTTTAGTCGATCAAATCGACTCCATTACTAATTTTCGGAAGTCTGCTACTTAATTTATCGGGCTCTCTTGCTGAACCGCTAAGTTATGGGTATGTAAAGATACGAACATCGGTTGTGTAGCACTGCAGACCAAACTCAGTAACACACAAGCATACGCATGCACTCACAGGTGCCTGCAAGATCGAACCTCTATACTAGTTTCCGTCTACCAAATTCACTCACAGGGCATTAATCGGTCCGGGGCTATAGTGAAAGACATTTTACCCAATGTTTACCGAGGAACTGAACGGCAATCCTTGCGACTGCAAAGCGAGCGAACTTCATAACTACACAGCTATTCCTGCGATTGATGTGAATGGAAAAAAAGAAACAAATTATATTAGACATTGAACTAATATCATTTTCACTTCTTCAGTGAATATGGGAGACAACTCTGAATATGTTTTGCTATTATTATCCCTCATCTAAGCATTGACTTCACAACCCTTGCTAAACTACTGATGAGAGATTCACTATATAAATTTACAACATTGTACATCTCTTGGCGAAGAAATTAGAAATATGCAGTAATAAATTACCTAAGATGCCATCCGGTCTTAAAGAATTGAATGTATTTGTGTAACCAGTTCAATGAAACCTATGATAGAATTTTCTCAACCTTCACTATGCGTCATATCTAGTTCGTCATGTTCTTATCTAACGCAGAATGGTATAATTTGAAGGATGAACGACAACAAGGATGTTTTTTACAGTCTTGTGAATAGTTTTTATTAGTCTGAGAGGGATCCTGATTGAGTGGTGCTCTGATCAAATGCACTCCATCCGTGACCATACCGTCTTTTGTATACTCCTGACCATATCATTTAATGTATTCTTATTATAAGAGTGTTTAATATATTCTTGTTACAAGGAGTGTATAGTTCTTCAAAATATACCCTTCTGCGTTAGATAAAGACATGATGAACTAGATATGACGACATAGTGACGGTTGAAAACTTTCTATCATAGGTTTCATTAGACTGGTTACACAATACATTCAATTCTTTAATTTGACTTCTATTCTAACATAATGATCAGCCGCGTTGAAACTCTTTTTTCGGCTCCTACTCTTCAAACTTGTTTAGCTCGGAGCAACTCAGTCCAAACCTTTCATTAAAAGCTTTTCAGTTACAACCATCACGCCATTTTAAAATATGATATATTCTTTAATGTATCATAAATGCTAATTTTTACATCAAGATAGTGAGTTGATTTGGGGTATATTTGACTGCTACTCCCAGCAGGTCGGATTACCGGGTAGTGGCACCCTTCCATTCGTTTTACACAGCGTACAACTTGTGGAAGTGACTGTAAGAACGGAAGATATATAATACTTAGATAATCTGTTCAATTACTTTATTTGAAATACATTACAGATTAAATACATAAAATAAGAACAGGTTTTAATACTCAGCTTCACACTCACTCGCACGCACGCACGCACGCACGCACGCACACACACACACACACACATTTTAAACCTCCTCATGTTCATTGCGAGCATACCTGTAGTATTGGTTAGCTAACGTTAAGAGAAAATTTTAACAAGTTAATAATAGCTAGTAGAGGATGATAGCTAGTTGAAGATGTATTAATAAAATAAAGGTAGGCATTGATGACCTCTGCTCTTGTCTGAAAACACTTGATGAGTATTACGTTGTATAATATTGAATACAGAAATTGGATCTTTCTTACCTAAATACAACGTCGATTCAGTTGTCGGCATTAAATCTTTATTTGATACTTTTTAAAAAGGAAAGGAAACATTAGAGGATGCTAGGGTTATCTTAAGGTTAAACAACAACATATAATCATTCAATGAAAATATTTTAATAACAAACCATAGAACAGTAGCAGCCTTCGTATCATTCAGATCATTCATCACAAAACTAGAAATTAGAAAAAGCTATTTTGACGAAACACTAAACTTTGCATACTTTTTTCATATAGATGATTGTAGACAAATGGACGCAGATACTGATGGCTGTATGTTTTGAAAGTTTACTACTCGCCCAAGTGTTTCCTAGTTCGATCTCCCTGCATGACAGTTTGGGTCACTATGTTGGACAATAACCTCGTGTCAGCCAAGTGAAATTAGGTGTGTGGAAACTATGCTGGGACTCGACGAAGCGTAGGATGGCTGAAAAACATTGTTACGTTAAATAAGTGATTATTTCAGTTTTTTCTCCCTTTTCTTTAGCATAGACTTGGCTTTGTCTACTTAAGAGATCACCATAATAAATACCACTATATTTGGATCAATTTAATCACTTAAAGCTAGAAAGTACTAACTCAGCACCACTGCAGTTCAATGACTGAAACCAGTAAAAAGAAATCGAAATAAATTTACAATGAAATATATGATCAAATAATGAATTAATCAACAACTGTTATTCTTGAAATATTCAAATTTTATAATGGAAAATATTCCATTCATACTTTTGTCTATTTTAATTCCTTAGCTGTTTATTTGTAAAGAAGGAGACAATGTTCAGTGAATCATATAGTTCACTGTTTTTAAACAAAAAAATATTATAATAATATTTTTATTTGACTTTTACATGTCTGTTATAATTTTGTTTGAAACATTTCATACTAATCTCAGCTGATGGAAAAAATAACAGTTTAAATTAAAATTACCATAGAAAATATGAATGATTGTGGTAACTCGACCTCCAGGAAATAGCACTCAGTTCTACCCCATCTTTACACATTGCTCCAATAAATAGAAACAGAGAAGTGAAAATGTTTCTTGGATAATAGAGTCCTGAATACATTACATCTTAAGCAAAAACAGGACGGGCACAACTGTTCGATAGTTGTTGGTCTAGAGCTAAAATAAAACTACAAAATCAATAGTAGGTCAGCTAATATTTCTCCTGAGATTTGATGATATCCTCGAAACCTTTTTCTCATATCACTAACAATATAATCTTATGCTGACGTTTCATTTCTTTAATCTCAAGTATCACCGATATTAACAAAATAGAAGAAAATAGATAATAAAATAGATTTAGATATTCTTAAACTTAATATCATCACCAAAGTTTGAGTGTTAATGTTAATCAGACGCCCAGTTTAACACCACCATCTAACGCCCTAGGCACTTTTATCGGAGTCCATCCTGTCGCAAGTATTGGGGCAACGTAACTGATCTCAGGCTAACTTCTCACTTGCCATACCGTCTCAGAATTCTTGAAAATGGTCGAGGGTGCATATCTTCTCCGTTTTGATTAAATGACAAATAAAAGCTTTTGCTTAATCAGTAAACACTCGAGGGAAAATAACAACAATTTTCATATCCAAAATATTTGCTCATCTTTATTCGGAAAACTTTCTTTAATAGTGTTCTACATTTCCTACGTAGAAATCATACTCAAAGAAATATCTGCAATTTAATTCTTTGAATCCGGCACATATGGAAGTGCTAAAATGTTAACAGTGCCCCTTTTAGTTGTTTTCATCAACTGTCTGATATATCCGTATATATCTTTATTTCTAGAACTTCTAGTGATTGTGTATCAATATATTTGTATGGAATACAGAATTAGTATTGATCTGCTAAAGTACATAAACTTTATTTGAAAAGATTTAAATCTTATCAGATTTACTTTACGTGAAACTTTTAAGAATTTTATAAAATTTTATGAAAACATTAGTAGATAAAAGCAGACGCTGCACCTGTTGAAAACGAAATATATCCAAAGTAGAAATGAACAGGTAGATCTACATTCAAAATGTATAATATGAAAAAAGTATTTGTTCAAAGAGCATAACAGAGTTATTGGAATTTGATTACAATTTATTACATATTCTTTTCTACTCTAGGCACAAGGCTCGAAATTTTTGGGGAGTGGGGGCCACTCGATTACATCGACCCCAGTATGCAACTGGTACATAATTTATCGACGCCGAAAGGATGAAAGGTAAAGTTGACGTCGGTGGAATTTGAACTCAGAATGCAAAGGCAGTTTAAATACCGCTAAGCATTTCGCCCGGCGTGCTAACGTTTCTGCCAACTCGCCGCCTTCAATTTCTCACATATTGCAACAACATCAGCAGGTTTTGATATACTTCACAAAAATAGGAATATTGCCAACATATCACTTGTTTTAGCAATAAAATAACCAGGAAATATGACATATAAATCGCACTGAAGGATGAATAGGGTAAGTGGAACTAGCAGACTCATCATGCGATGAATTCAAATTATGGGTTTGACTACACACATACACGAAACATCCACATACGCACGTACATATACACACTACACACATGCACACGCACGCACACACATACATACACTCACATACACACACACAAACAAACAGACACGCACGTTATTTACAAGATAAAATTGTTTCTGCAAACATTCACTTCGAAAATACATTTTCTGAATCCTGCCATTTTTGACAGAAACATTCCTCTTCTCGACACTGATTTATTTTGAAATATTTTCCTCTACTTTTTGTAACGCTAACTGGTGTAAGGGAACATAATGTAGCCCTGTAGATGAACCACTTGGTATCATAATGACAAATGCTAAATCAATGGTTTCACATTTCATCCCATCCCAAAAGAGTTTTTACGTTCATAGTTTCAGAGGTCAAACATTCTACGCAAATTTCTTAACTGTTCAAGGTCAAATGTACTATTGAGAAAAAAAACGTCATCTTTTGCAGGAAAAAGAGTCTCCATAGTTTGGCCTTGGTACCCATATATATATATATATATATATGTATATATATATATATATGTATGTATGTATGTATGTATACATATATTTGATTGTAGAATCGATAAAAGTGTACAATGAACTTGTTGTGACGAGTGGAAAATCCAAGGTTTTCAAAAATAATTTGGAGGACACTGTCCAAAACATTGAATTTTCCACTTCTCACGGCAAGTTCGCTCTATTCTTTTTATTGATGCATAGTTTAATTCTTGCCAACGCAGACCAACTACGATTTCTTTGGCGTCTGTTTGATTACACACACACACACACACACACACACACACACACACACACACACACACACACACACACACACACACACACACACACACATGATGACTGCTCTGTTAACAGTATTTTCTTTCATTGCTATAATAAGAAAATGCTTGTTTTGTTATAGAAATCAGTAATCGAAACATTTACTTATTTTCGTAGAAGAATTAGATTAATATAAATTCTTGGAACCGCTACAAATTAAGACATCGATACAAAAATATATTTATATTGAATATACAAATGAATATACACACATACACTATGTACATTATATTTCCTTTTTATGTGTTGCAGTCATTGCACTGCAGTCATTGCAATGCTGGGACACTGTCTTGAAGGGTTTAGTAAAAAAGAATCACCGCCTGTACTTATTTGTTATGCCTGGTACTTATTCTATCATGTTTTGTTGAACTGCTAAGTTACGCGAGCGTAAATAAAACAACACCAGTTGTCGAGTGATGGTGGGGGACTAACACAGTCGAAAGAATGGCTGCGTCATAAGAAGTTTGGTTTGAAACGATATGGTTCCAGTTTCTATAATATACGGTCGAACATAAGAGCTTATCTATAGAGACGTGGGAAGGTGTAAAATATCCTGTAAAATATCTTGAGCTAGTTTTGAAAGATCTTTCAAAATCATTATCTGAAAGCAGTAAACCAATGAAGCTATGTAGACGACAAAATTATTTATTATACGACATTCTTCAATATATGAATATTTAAATGCATACAGACTCAAAAAATTACGATTGCAGTAAATTTACTTTATTTTCAGACGTTATCTTACGAATTATGTGTTTGGGTCTTGGCTATTTGACTGGCTGTTCAGACGGAGAACATGAAAGTGTTAATTAAATTAAGAATTGAATGATAATGTATGTGGTATTAGAAAGTAATAACGCCATTGAGTCGCTATACAGCCACATACTCATACTCATACTCATACTCATACTCATACTCATACTCATACTCACATACACCTCCACATACATGCGTGGTCACTCACATGCATACACATGCACAAAAATGAACACCACACACACACAGACACACACACACTAGCAGTATCCACGAAATTTTCATGGGTATTCTGAAAACTATATGATGGCTGGAAGTTTATCGAGAACCATAAAGTATGTAATTTATTTTGATATTGTATTTTTTTGAAGCATTTTGTGTTCACGTACGTAGTTTTGAAGGTACATGGATATTATGGGACATAACTGAAAATAATTTTCTTTGTTATACGCTTGTTATCTCTTGTCTTTATTTTTACATCAAGAAGTAACAAAGGAACGATATCGAATAATTGGTTAATCGAAAAATATTATCCTGCTCCTACACGGCTACACTGTTAAGCCTTAAAAAATACAGAACGTTCTATCACATCCCTATTTTCATATCTGAGAAACTTTCATATTGCTACATATGAACGAACGTTTCCCTTGAACGAAGCATTGTAACTGTTCCTCTGACTAGTGAATATCAGCAATATAGGCATAGCCTATAAAGTTTTCTTTGAAATTATGTTGCTCTGGTTTCAGTTTTCCTTGTAAGGATTGTTTACTTCTTAATGTCAATTGATACCATGAAGGACTTTTGGTAGGTAGAAACAATATGAAATCCTATCATATATCTATATATTCTTATACAACATACACACGATGTTCGGAATTGTCTACAGATGATATTTATGTACTGTAATGAAGCGGTTCGCTAAATATTGATACATATTATAAGTAACAAACTGTAAGATAAACAGTGAAGCAGATATACTTGACTAAACCTTTTAAAGTGGTATCGTCGGCATAGCTGCGATACAATAGACAAGCTACAAAATCAATAAAATACGTGAGCGTGTGTAGGTGTATGCACATGTCTCTATATGTACGTATATAGATATTTATCTGCCAGTTTTCTCAGGAATATTATATAATACATTGTATAATTGCTGTATCTTGAATAAATTATGTTTTCGATTTCTTGTCGACGTCTATCAGTCTTATGACTAACGTAGATGCTATATTTGCGATTACGTTCTATAATCTGAATGTTACATTCATTGACGGAAACAGAATAATACGTTAAATAAATATGAACACATTGAGTTCGTCGACGACAGTAAATTTCAAGAAAGTGAATATGCTGATTCTGTGCGTGCATGTGCATGTGTGTTTGTATTCCTGAGGCAAACAGAGCCTCAGAAATGAAATTATTCCCTAAAAGAAAAAAATAAATAAACAGGATTTTGCAAACAAAAGAAAAAGAAAGACAGAAAGAAAGAAAGAAAAGGAATGGGAGATAATTTTCGGATAGCCATAATGTTAGAAAAATTTTAGACCACCAGGGGCATGAACAAGTCTCGCAGATCTGATAGGAGCAAAAATATTTTTGTCTTGAAACGATCAGCCTTGCGTTTAAGCCCAGAAACTGTAGTGAATGAGTAATGATAATGAAAAATCACACACACATAGACACACAGAGAAAGAGAGAGAGAGAGAGAGAGATAGATAGAGAGAGAGAGAGCAACTTAATTACGCCGTATTCCCGCTATAGCTGGAATAGGTTACATGTCATCTCTGCTGGATTTCTGGTAAAGCGGTAATAAACAACACATATAGAAGAAAGATACAGCTGATTCTGTCTACTACTTTCTCTGCAATCCTGCAATCGTTATACTTGAGCTGTATATACAACTATTTATTATTTGTTTTTTTCTTTTACAGAAGAGCCCATGTTGAGAGTAAAGTTCGACACAGGGGCTCAAGTCTGAAAGGGTTAAGTGAACTTAATCTTGATACGTGTAATATTTTCACATAACCTTACACCACCTAGGATAGTGGATTGGCACTGTAGAGTCAAAACTGCTTATCAACTCAATGAATTCTGAAAGACAACGACTATTAAATATGAGGTAATGGTAGAGGTAAGAAGAACCAACCCAGACTACAATACAAGCCAATAACCTTTATATTAGCATGACAGAAATTTCAAATCAAGACTTAGTAATTACCCTTTCCTGTTTTAGAATCTTGAGCACGCTTTATAGAACAAACAATAAAACTATTTCTATGAATTATGAGGAGGTTGTAGATTACAAACTCAATTGGAGGATCATAGAATGAGGGAGACTTTAGTTCAAAGGTAGCAAGAGATGTGTTGTAGTTCACAGAGAGACCTCGTGCTAAAGAGTGCCCTAAAATTAAGAACTTATTTTAATACCAAGAACGAGGCGTTCAATTACAACACCTCCCCACATAATCTAAGATTTTAGTCACCATCAATATTTTAGCAGAGGAGGTGCAAAGCTTAGTGGCTAAGGTGTTGGACGTATGATCGTACGATTGTAGTTTCGATTCCTGGAACGGGAGACACGTTGTATTTTTCAGTAAAGCACTTCATTTCATGTTGCTCCAGTCCACTCAGCTGGCAACAATGAGTAATCCTGCGACTGACCGGCGTCCCGTTCATATGAGTCTATATGGCTCGAGAAGGGACATTATAGCGAGATTACATTCAAGACCAACTGACAGGATGCATCTACTAGTTCATCTATAAACATTCTTTTATTAGTTTCTCAAATTTTATCTGCCACATCTATTTCTTTTGTCGCTTCTGAGATTGTTCTTGATTTCATAACAATTTTTCAATTCGCAAAATTTGGGTGTATCAGTATTTCTCATTATTCTTCATATTTTCCGTTTGAAAAGAACTTATTTTTGTACTTCATATAATATTTTATCTTCTAATCTTTAAGTCAATATCTTAAAATCTTTAGCAATATGTTTTTTTCAATTATTATGTTTTAAATTTTGGTATAAAATGTTATATTTTAAATATTTATCAACTATTCGTTATATAGTTTTTGTACATCTTTCCTATATATTTCCCGTACTTCAAAATGCTATATTCTAACTATTCTAACAATGGTATTTCAATAGAAAACCCCTCCTCCGCTTCAATACTCATGATATAGACTCAGATGATACAGAAAGAGGTGGCCCAATTAATCCTGCTTGCCAATCCTCGGCACTACCAAATTATTCCAACTTTACTTTTAAATTAACTTATATATAGGCACAGGCGCGGCGGTGTGGTAAGGCGGTGAGCTGCTTGAAACGTTAGCTCGCCGGGCGAAATGCTTGGCGGTATTTCGTCTGTCGCTCCGTTCTGAGTTCAAATTCCGCCGAGGTCGACTTTGCCTTTCCTCCTTTCGGGGTCGATAAATCAAGTGCCAATTACGCACTGGGGTCGATGTAATCGACTTAATCCCTTTGTTTGTCCTCTCTATGTTTAGCCCCTTCTGGGCAATAAAGAAATAAAAAGCTTGTTTCCCAACCACATGGTTCCGGGTTCAGGCCTACTGCATGCTACTTTGGGTAAGTGCCTTCTACTACAGCCTCGAGCCGGCCAAACAGTTGTGAGTGGATTTGGTAGGCGGAAACTGAAAGAACCCTGAATGTCTATATATGTATATATCTATGTGTGTGTCTTTGTGTCTGTGTCTGTCCACCTCTAACGCTTGACGACTGATGCTGGTGTGTTCACGTCCCCGTAGCCTAGTGGTTCGGCAAACATTTCAATGGAATAGGCACTAGAATTAAAAGCGTTAGCTCTGGAGTCGATTGTTCCACTAAAACCCTTCAAAGCAGTGCGCCAGATTGGCCGAAATCAAATGACTGAAACAAGTGAAAATATCTTTCTATCTATTTATATAAATATATATAATCTTTTACTCTTTTGCTTTTTTCAGTCGTTCGACTGCGGCCATGCAGGAGCACAGACACACAAACACACACACACACACACACACACACACACACACACACACACACA
>NC_068987.1:58005339-58009991 GCF_001194135.2 Octopus bimaculoides | reverse complement strand
TCCGATCTTGTGTGTGTGCGTGTGAATACGTGTGCGTGTGATTGTGTGAACAGATAATTACTCTCTGTTTTCCATGAGAAATAACAAGGTTATATACTTGTTTCATATTCTAAGAAAAGTGGATACATGATACTAGATATTAGATTTGGTCCGGAATTAACTACGTACTAGTGTATTTCAGACTGGTGCAATATCTAATGCTTAGAACTTTGTTACGAATAAACTCGTTCTAGGTTAGTGAGAGCATATATATGAGATGGCCGAATCTCAATTTCAAGGAGAGCCTTGCAATGCTTGTACCCTCGAATGACCAGATTAACAGTTGTTGTTATACATCACAACTTACACTGCGCTTCTTCGAATGATACCACTCTGCTGGCTAGCGCTAATATTTTTGCAGCTGAGTGGACTGGAGCAATGTCAAATGAAGTGTTTTTGTCTTTTATCTTGAAGAACTTTTTAGTGGAATAAATTGACACCACTACTTTTTTTCTAAGCCTGGTATTTATTGTATCAGTCTCTGAAAACTAACACCGGTTTTCAAGTGGGGATGGGGAAACACACACACACATATGTATATGCATATATATACGACGGGCTTCTTTCAGTTTCCGTCTACCAAATTCACTCACAAAGCTTTGGTCAGCTCGAGACTATAGGAGAAGACATTTGACCAAGGTGATACGCCGTAGGACTGACCCCGGAACCATGTTGTTGGGAAGTAGGCTTCTTACTATACACTCACGCCTGCATCTATGTTTTGCTCAAGAATACAATGTACACCGGTCTGGGAAACCACGGTATTACGATTGTGAGTGCAACAACCTAACCATCTGGCCACTAGTAAATACTAGCGTAAAGGATTACATTCCCGCGAAAGTATTACAATAGATAGCTGCTTCGGAGCATACGTGAACATCTGGTTGAGGCATAAACATATTTGTTTCACGTCATGTGCAGCATTGTATTGGACTAGAAATACAATACTCAGAAAAACTGAAATATTAACACAATAACTTAAAACCCAATACTTTTAGGTAATCTTTTTGGGGAAAAAATGTTTTTTATCAAAGTCAGATGTATGAAATGTCATTTATATCAGGAATGAATAAATCTATTGATTGGACTTTTAGTTTTTTTTTAAATAATCGGTAACTATTTAACGAAGTTGCTTTATAAATTTTAAACAAACGTAACATGGGTATTACATTAACGTAAAAAAAAGAAAATACAATGAAAACTCCGTTTGACATAAACATCTTGCAAAATCGTAGAATATAATGGTTTCATATTTGGCACAAGGCCAGCAGTTTTAGGGGTTCAATAAATCACTTACATCGACTTCACTGTTCCGCTGGCATTTATTTTACCAACTCCGGAAGATGAAAGGCAATGCCGACCTCGGCAGAATTTGATCTCAGAACATAAAATCGGACGAAATGTCTCTAGGCATTTTGCCCGGCGTAACAGCTCTACCAGTTAGCCGCTTTGAAAGTATAGAATATAATGAGATATAGAACATAATGAGTGTGGAATATAATGAAGTTGTCACTTATAGAATCTGTAAACGCTTACACGATTTGTGTCTAACACTAACAAAGTGCGTTTGAACTAGAACAGAAATGTAATACCTTAATGTAGCCGAAATAGAAATGTTCTTAGTTTTATTGAAGAAATAATGGACATCATATAAAAGTAATTAATTCTCTAGGAGTCGGTGTTTCAAAATATTAACAATTATACATATTTATAGGCGCAGGCGTGGCTGCGTGGTAAAGTAGCTTGTTTACCAACCACATGGTTCCGAGTTCAGTCCCACTGCGTGGCACCTTGGGTAAGTGTCTTCTACTATACCCTCGGGCCGACTAAAGCCTTGTGAATGGATTTGGTAGACGGAAACTATAAGAAGACCGTAGTATGTTTGTGTGTCTGTGTTTGTCTCCCAACCATCGCTTGACAATCGATGTTGGTGTGTTTACGTCCCCGTTATTTAGCGTTTCGGCAAAAGAGACGGGTAGAATAAGTACAAGACTTACATAGAATAAGACTTGGGATCGATTTGTTCGACTAAAGGCGGTGCTACAGCATAGCCGCAGTCAAATGACTGAAACGAATAAAAGAATATATATATGTTTGAGTGTGTGTGTGTACGAGGGGATCTTGGAAAGTTCCTGGCTCTGTGTAAAAGAAAATACAGGAGGATCAGTTGATTATAATTTCATTCAACTCACCCCTCTGAGATTCACACACTTATTGCAGCGTTCATTTAGTTTTACTAAGGACTGTAAAAGGTCACGAAAAGTTGGGCCTCCAGCTAGGCCTTTAACGATACTTTTAAGGCCAGGAACTTTTCAGGAGTGAGAACATATAAGCATTTCAAAGCAATGGATGAGTACTCTGACACTTTACCAGTGAGCCAAATTCTTGATGAATTTAGAATTATAGTGAAATTTAATATATATTGGTGCACGCGCACTCACGCATACACACACACACACACACACACACACACACACACACACACACACAAAACCATGTCTGTTGTCTTCTGACACTTTACTTACAAACTTCATTTTTATTTACAGCTAACACACTTACCAATATTTCTTTTTCTCTGAGTGCTCCGTTTAATATCATGTTTTACATGTTAAAATTTGTGAACTTTATAGAAATATTTTCTATTGCTGTTCTTCAAATTGTTATTGACTTCAATAACCTTGAGCAACTCTTAGAATTTAAGAGCTTAATTGACGACATTAACCACAGGATCCAATTTACAATGAAATACAGTCACAAACAGCTATTCTTTCTGGACTTTTAATCTTAAAGAAATATACTAACATTGAAACCGACATCTACTTTAAACCAGCGGACACAAAACAATATCTACTATTCTCTTTCTGCAACCCAAAACATACTAAAATCAATATAACGTTCAACTTAGCAAGAAGAATGTTCACGATTGCATCAAATCCCGAAACCCGAGATAAACGAATCAAAGAACTTTAAAATATATCACTAGAAAGAAAATACCCTGTTAGTTTAATCAAAAACGGAATAAAACGGGAAAACCGATAGACTTCCAAGAATTGAAAAAAAAAGACCAAAATAAAAAAAAAACATGATACACTTAAAACTTTGTCTTACACATCAACACACAATCCAAGGAATATGGAAGCATACTGCATTCTCCATCAGAATACACCCCTCCTTCTGAACGACATGCAAGTGAAAAAATCACTTGAAGCACATTGAATTATTAAAAGTAAAAGACAACTCAAATCCCTAAAAAGTTACCCACGGAAAATACATGCCCACTAGTCAAAAAATGCAACCTCTCTAACTGAGAGACTTGCATCAACAATTTGTAAGGTTCAGCATACAAATTCAAAGCAGGTCTAATATTCACCATAAAAAAATCACTTCATCTGTATATTGAAGAACTTAATTTGTCCTCAAATGTTGTGTGTGTAGTGGGCACTATATAGGTCAAATTAGCGTGACCTTCAGGGACAGATTAATAGCACACAGGCAACAGATTCGGGATCCCACGACTAGGAAAATTTCCGTAGGCAAACACTTAGATCAATGCCCCGCAGACAGAAATCCGAAATGCCAAATTTCCCGTCTCTATCCAAGCACCGAAAACACTTCAACCCAATTCCGATTGAATAAGGAAAGCATGCTCATTAAAAAATATAGGCCTCAACTAAATATCTTATAATAATACTCTAGAAAGAGAAAACTCAATTTTTCCACGTGAAACAAACAGAAGCAACTGATGTAATTCAAAAACTTTAAGTAACAAGCTCCCCAGAGATTTGAAACGCCAGCTTCTAAATTCTATACAATAACACCATACATCGTTGCAAGCACCAGTTGCTAACGTCACCTTGGACAAAACCAATGAAACTTTTCCTTTGGGCAGAACTGGACCCTCAGAAAAAACAAACTGAATTCTTAAGGGAACCGACCTGCCGAAACGCTAGATGACCACCAGGCAAAAATAAATTACTGAGTCCCTAGAAGGAAGTCAACCAAGCAGAATGCTGAACTGTACAAAAACAAAAATGTTTTGTCCAAAACGGAAAATATTTTTTATCAAAATAAAGTGACGTCACGAAACCTTACAGCCAATCAGAACTTGTTCCTTGACCGTGGCTGTCACCAAGAAGCCAGCCAATTGAAACAATTGACCAAATCATCCACAAGAAGAGAATAAGACGTCATCAAAATTATAACCAATAAAAAATTACATCCTTTCCCCGTAAAAACATACATATACTAAAAGGTTGAACCCAAGTACTGCTAGTTCCAACAAGCCGTGAAAGGTGATGAGACCAGTGCACTAAGACTGAAATAAAAAAATAAGAACTACACGCACCACGACAGAAATTGTAAAAAAAAAATAACTTTTTCTTTCTTTCTTTCTTTCTATCTTTTCTCTTTCTTCTCCTCTTATTTTATAAAACCTCAGTATGACTGAACTTTCAATAATGTACTTTTGTTATATTCGCCGAACATTTACATTGATATTACAATTTAAACTACGAAATTCAGTGAAATTTCTATGAACATTTTAACATTTGATGGCTTAAATATGTTTGTCCAATTTTTACCTTGTAATTTTAAACTCTCCAAAACCCCTACTT
>NC_068987.1:57994537-58005222 GCF_001194135.2 Octopus bimaculoides | reverse complement strand
GTTCTAAAACGACTACACGTTTTCCAGATTCAGGTGCATTTTCAAACCGCATAACAAATTCTCCTATATTTTTTTCCTGCATTGGAATATAATTCTTATATATATATATATATATTATCACGTCTCAGACTGATTGTATGGCGATATCTTTTGATCAAGACTTCCACATACCATCCGTTATTTAGAAAAATCCTTGAATACTTTGTATCCATGCAGTGATGCATCTGGTGCGAGACAGACTGACAAAGATCTTCTTCTACAGGAAGACAACTAACATTATTTAAAACGATTAACTGCATTATTATATTGCACTAATCTGTTGCTCGTGGAGATGGAAATCAAAATCTAATTACTAAGATGCAAACCATCAGCTCAAAATGTAGCTGGCAGATTTCCATTTTTTAAAATTTCAAACGTTAAAATTTCGTCGCATCCGCATGAAGGAATATGCGGTCAGATTAAATTATTTTTAAAAAGTACGGAAATGAAGTTTCGAAAATATTTTTTAAAATTCTGCATCAAATTTCATTTATTAAAATATCGTATGATTTATGTTAATAGCTGTTATGCAATGTCAGGCGTAATATTAACTACACTGAGGTGGTATAAAAAAATTATCGAGCAACCAGTTTGAAGATTTTATCATCTGTAACATCTTACTGGTACAGTACTCAATCTTTACTTATAATAAATTAAACTATTCTGAAATAGTTCAAGCTGTGATTAGATACTATGACTAAGTAGAACTTCGGGAAATTATTCAATCTTTAATAAATTTTCACTAGTGATTACAATTTGTACACCGAATAAAAATTAAAAAGAAAAGCAGTCCGTTTAAAACTACATGCTTTGATAGCAATGACGTAATGGTTTTTTGGGATATACGCAGAGACAAACACGCTTCCTTTAAGACATCATGTTATAGAAGGATATAGCAATGGAGACTGAACATTAAAGATAAGCAATAACAGTAAAAAAAATTATATTGAAAGGCAAATGTTTATTCCTGGTATTTAAGGATAAAACTACTTTCAAAAGGCTTTAAAGCCAAGAAAGAAAGCGGTATCGCAGAGCTTACATGTATATTCCACTGACGTATATAATTGTTGTGTATAGTATTGCAATTATTAATTATGGAATGTATAGTATTTGGGGTTGTGATTTATGTTCCAAGAGTTATCATTGTCAGGGTTGGATGACATGTTTACGAGAAAAATATCAGTCAGTTTTTGTGATGAATAGTGACAATAAGGATTACTTATTTATAGTATCCAACGTAGCTCATTCAATTTATCTAGTTATTGATTGTTGTCATGTGTTTTCTTATTCTGTTTTATCCACTTGTACTCAGGTTACTGATATTACAATTTATGACTTTCATGAGAACAGCGACGTAAATTTCACCATATTCCTGCATTTTCAAGGTAATTTTTGAAAGATGTCACGTATGTCTGGAGATATTTCTAGATAACTCATTAGATATGAAACGACAAAATCATTTTGCATATATAACATCTGTTGTATTTGGTGTAGTTGATGTGCTATACAGCATAACTACATAGACACTTGTTTATTTTTGCAGCTGAAATACTTAATCTGTGCACACATGCTTCTGTTATCAGCGAACGATTCCTTCTATGATATTTTTTGTTTCCTATGGGACATCTTGAGATGTCGGGCTGTATATCTCACCATTTCTTATGGAAAGTCTTGCAGATAGTAGTAATTGTACTGTGGTTGAAGTTTGATTACTGCAGTAAACAACTGCAGTAAACAGGTGTTGAAAATTTCTTTTCAGTTTGGATGAGGCTTGAGCTTCCGAAAGCGATTGGTACCGAATGATCTATATCTGTTGAATTCCAGTATCTTTTGAAACTGTGTGGTGTGGATAGTTTGATGTGTCTCGATGCAACTCTACTTAATACGAGTGAGTTCGTTTGTTATGTACTCAGCTTTAACACTGATATAGAAGGCCGACCGGAAGTGGCCAAATAGATCGTGCAATAGGTTTTCCTGTAGAACTGGGTAATGATGTCACCTCTCACTGGGATTTTTGAGCGGAATTCAATAGAGTGTTGGGTCCAGTGTTGCCGGAGTGAGCAGAATTGGGCTCTATGTGGTCTTCGATTATTGCAAACATTTCACTTTAAAAAAAAAATTATTTTCCTCACAAGTCATAATGAAAGGTATATCACCCTTGTACTTCTTGAAGAAGACACTGGGGTGACACACACATATATATATAGCGCCCAAAATTTCAGAACGGCCTCATAGACTGGCTGCCATAGCCTTGCATCGTGCTTTCAATTTTAAATCTTCAAATTTAAGTTATTTTCGAGTGGTGTCAAACATTTCCCGTACGAGTAAACCTCACAAGTTTTAAATACACATTTGTTGTACGCATTCCACTGTATTTCTAGTCGGCACATTTGAAATCTATATAACTAATTCACCAATCATATTAGAATAGGCACTACGATTTCTGATCATATTAAATGCTCAAAGAAACAAGCGACGGTAAAATAACGATAACTATACAAACAAAAAGAAAGTAGTCAATCCGATTGGAATAGCAGGGAAGCCACACAACTATGTTGTTGAATGATATCTTGTGTGAACAATGATGGGGGAAATGAGACCAAAGAAAGAACTAAAATGCTGGATTGTAGCAGCAGCAGTAGCGTTAGCGAAAATTAGAAAATCTTTGAGGAAATGAGATTGCATTAGTAGAGAAATAAAGAAATTGTTCAATAACAATTAAGAACAATAGTAATTTCAACTGCATTGTATGGGTGTTAATTATGGCAGTTAGATGCTGAAGTGAGAAAAAGCTCATAGCTTTTGAAACGAAGTAGTAGAGAAAGAAGATCTACATTCCATGCATAGAATGTTGTGACAGAAACTGTTTGGGCGTCTACAGATTAGGAAACTATCTTTGTTAAAAAGCGGAAAATGAAGTTGTTGTTGGATCTACAAAAACAGTTTCTCTTTAAGAATCTAGGGCGCTGTGGAAGTGAACATTAATTAATAAACTATTCCCTCTGTTCTTATCAAATTAATTGATATCCTCCTTTCCAAACAAATAAATATTTCTGTTAGACGTACTTAACAAAAATTCACATAAATTTCATTTCATATCGCTTCCTCTGCTTTCCTCCTCAAGTTAATATCAGAAATGCAAAAGGAATAGGTCAACAAATTGTAATTTATAACTACTTTTACTGTAATATTTATCTATTTAGTTTCCGATGCAGTTGTGTCGCTGTTATGTTTCAGCATTATTGTTGCGGTTTTTTTTTTCTTTTCGATTTCTTTTATTATTCTGGATGGTACTTTTTACCAAAGCCTTACACTCTAAAATCTTTACAGCTTTTACAACTACTCGTTCTGTCCTTTACCATCAGCTTGAACCTCTTTGCCTTCTGTCCTTTATGGTGAATATATTTGACACAAATACAAAATATCAACACTAAGAATACTATTTACGTTCCAGTCAAATTATGCTTTCATATGGGCACACTCCCAACTTTTGACTCTTAAAGGTTAATCATAGCCAAACATGAATTTACATCAGGCTCTTCTTTTGTAGCTTCATAACACTCTATGTGACTTAAGACTGGGGTTTATGTATACAGGTAACGTTACAGCTCTGTCTGAACAAATTTATTATTTATCTGCGATTACCTTGTCTTTTTCCTTAGATATAGTGTATTTACAATTATATTATTCAACATGTGTCTCTATGTTTCTAAATGAAAGGATATAATGTGAGGTAGATTTGGTTGCTATTTCTCAGATGGCAAGTGACCTCTTGGGAACTTGCTTCCTATTTGTAATTATTATTGTGGTTTGAGAAAATTAATACCATTCAAGCACTGGGGTCGATGTTTTCGACTAGGCCCCTACTCCCAAATTTCAGGCCTTGTGCCTATACGATTTTATTATTATTATTATTATTATTATTATTATTATTATTATTATTATTATTATTATTTTCACTATCATCTTTTTTCAATTCTGTTTCCATTTCTTTCTGAGTGTCTTCCTGACCCCTAGGGCAGAGAAACGCACTGTATACGTTGGTAGGCCATTAAAATAAACACACTATATTGTTTATTTACAAAGTCATGCTAGAGAAAAGGCGGAAGAAAGACAGAGAAAAATAACAAAGTAAACAAAGAAAATAAGGAGGAAAAAGGAAAGAAAATTCACAGCGACTATTCTCTTCTTAGTACGTGTGATGTACCAGTTGAGAAAGTCTTTTGCACTTCCTGCACGGATGATAAGCCAGGGATCATTCTTAGATAATTTTCAGTTCCTTTTTCGATCATTCCAAGTGCTCCTACAATCACTGGTATTGTAACCGTCTTGAGATGCCACATCTTTTCGATTTCGATCAGCAAATCTTTATATTTTCTTAGGTTATCAAATTCTTTCTCTGAGATATTATGGTCACAGGGTATGCTCATGTCAATTAATAAACAGACTTTATTGCTTTGGTCTTTCGCAACAATATCTGGTTTATCTGCCTTGAAGGTTCGGTCTCTACATACTAGAAAGTCCCAAAGAATCGTTACATTTTCTCCCTCAGTTACAGTCTCAGGGTGGTGATTATACCATTTGTTAGCAGTTTTGATTTTATAATGTCGATACATTATCCAATGTAGATATTGGCCAACTCTGTCATGTCTTGATTTGTACTCTACGGGTATTAAAACCTTACTCCCAGAGACTAGGTGGCCTACTATTTCAATTCCTTCGTTTCAGTATTGGCACTTTAGGTCTATACCATTTTTCATCATCGCATTCACTTCATAGTTCCGCGTCAATAAGCTCTGATCTTGAGCAGCCAATATAAAGCCTCCACCCTCTGCCTTTATCCTTGAGCTCCGTATGATTATTATTATTATTATTATTATTATTATTATTATTATTGCTAAAGCAACCATCTGGAAGAAACGTAAGCACACTGGACCAAAAGCTTAGCGGCATTTCGTCCGTCTTTATGTCCTGAGCTCAAATGCCGACGAGGTCTACTTTTTATCTTTTCGAAGTCGATAAAATAAAGTACCAGTTTTGTACAAGGGTCGATAGTATCAACTGTCTCCCTTCCTCCAAAATTTCTAGCCTTGTGCCTAAACGAGAGAGGATCATTTCTCTTATTGTCGTTGTTTTTATTATTTCTAGCCATTTTATATGAGTTGCAAAAACTGTTTGCGTCTATAGTTATGCGTGGACAATTTCCGATTAAAATAAGCATAGCAAAACCACGGGGCGAGTAATTGAGCAACACGAAGAAATGGACAAGGAGGAAGATGGTGGAAAACAGGAAGTTAACTGACAACTAGGAAAGACGGAGGAAAGCGCTATATTTATTCCTGTCCACTTACGACTAAGAAATGATTAATAGAGATAGGCAAATTGGACTGTGCTGCTTCTCTGTTTCTCCACCCAGTTAACAGAAGTCTCTATGAACCTCAAAACTACTCCTTTGTCGTTAACATTGAACGTATATTTTATAACTACTGCTGTTGTTGCCACATTTCGCAGTTATTCTATTTCTGCTACAGCTGTAGCTGTTATCGCCAGGTTTGCAAAGAACTACTGTGAAATATATGGCAAATACAGTAGGAGCATTTATATCACTTTACTGTGGATAACCACTGATTGGAAATGAGCCTGGACGATCAACTTTCTTGGGAATTACTCATAATACATCCCGATTCGCTGAAAGAAATATTTTAATGAGGTCAATGCAGCAATGATAGAGGTGAAGTTCTGCTCTGCGCTTTCAAATGTGATGTAGGATAACGTGGTGGCGATTGCAAACGAACCACATTTTCTTCCATTGTTCAATCCAGATTTTGCTGTTGCTGTTAGATTTTTTTGTTTTTGTCCTTATCGTTTTCTGTGTTGTTGTTGTTACCATCGCTACTGTTGTACCCATAATAATTTAAGTAGTGGTGATGGCGATAGTGATGGCACCACTGTCAGCGTACATTCTTTTATTTTCTTTGCTATTGTTGTTGTTGTTGCTGTTTTTGATATCGCTACCATCTGTGGCTGTTGTATTGGTGATGAGGATTCCTCGGTATACTGATTGTTTGACTGGGAAGATAGCATCCGGATTATTGTTCCAGACACTGATTTCCTCATGTCAGTCTGTTCCTGAAAATTTCAATGCCATGTTTAAAAGAAATGGTGTGTTGCAGCAAAAACTAATATATTCTCTGCTAAAGGAAAAAAAAAAAGAAAAAGAAGAAAACGGAACTGACCAGTACCTCTGGATTCAGCCCAGCAACAACATAGAATAAAAAGATTTTTTAAAACCCAACTTACGACCGCTTTTAAATGGCATCATCACCATCATCATCATCATCATCATCATCATCATCATCATCATCATCATCAAATGATGATGATGATGACCGCGACGATGATATTAATGATAGTAATAATTAGTTAAATGGAGAACACATAGTGACAGAGACAGATGAATTTAACGATAGAGAGGAAAGGGAAAGTGATGTCTGTAAAAAAAGTTATGGGTGTAAAAGCTCGGGGAATTTACATAAACATTAAGAAACCTTAAACCTTTTCTGTCTTCTCTCTATTGGAAGCGAAATATTAGAAAGTGAAACAGTTGAGGTCAATATGGAACTTTATCTTTTACATAAGATGCCCAAAGACTGATATGTACAGCTGCGTATCTTGTCGGAGGAAAGCAAAGAGTAAAAAATGTTGCGAAAACAAGACGAAAGCTGCTAAAAATTCTGGATATAAGGTTAGATTGTGATATCAATACATTACGTTAAGAGTTGAGAAAAATAAATCGTTGACATCAAGGGCAACTGAAAAACAAAAGAAATGGAAAGTAGAGAACAGAATGTACAGATTAAATATTAAAGAATTCACGATTGTAAAAGATGATATTAAGTAACGTATTACTGCTAAGGCAAATCGGATTAAGTATTATATGGCAAAGGGAAAGCGATTTAAAAAAATTTGAATACTTTCATCTTGTTTATTACAATTCTTTAGAAATATGATCCAGGAAGATGGTAGCACTGTTCTAGCGAATCAAGAAGGAAGGACTAAGTCTTTGGCGATTGATATATATAGAGATTTTGTGAATTACATTTTATATTTAGAGAGATTTTTTTGAAATGGTTCAAAGTAGTAAAGAAGGAACTGGAAATAATATTTCCAAATGAAGTAAAATAAAATTGACGAGAGATATTGTTAAGCAAGAAAAATGTTTAGTTGGAAAATAGCTGTATTTGATTTGATCTAGGATTTCTCACTGAAAATCTTCTCCGTTTTACATGAGACAACGTTTTGATGAGTGCTTTTCGAATGGAAGAGTAACCGAAGAGATAGTTGGAAGGAGAACAACTCTTTATACGAAAGATAAGACCAAAGAAACATACAACGTATTTAAATTGCTTTGGAATATTTACTGTGAAATCGTATCAGCACCTCCTACTGATTGATTTATTGTATAAGGAACAAAATGGAAACCGGAATGGTTCTTATGGAAAAAAGTTTACCTAGCGGTTGATAAAACTGTTTGATACGGCAACCCATTCATGGTTAACGAAATGTACAGAAATGCTTGATACTGCTGAAAATGCTTCGTCATAGAACATTAGAATACAAGTTACATACTGATAATAAAATTCTTGGAACTGTTCATATTAAAGAAGTGTGACATCTCAGAATGTGCTTTAGTTAGCTTAAAAGTAGGTATGAGACAAACGTGCAATAAGAACCATGGAAAAGCTGTGATAATTTGGAAGAAAGTGGTTATATATATTTGAGTATACAAGAATTAGATATTTTAGACAGAATGACTTATAGAAACGTATTTCACAACATTTAAAATGTTATTAAAGACCAAGTTGCATCGCAGCAACTTGATTTCAGCCTTCAATAGCTGGGCCGCCATCTTCAGTTGGTCTAAGGAAGAATATCCTATTAGGAATACTCGAGGGAAGAGCATAAAGTGTTGCATTCACTTGTACACATGACGGGTGTCTAGAGACCGAATAATGTGTGTTGCCAGAGAACATAGATCATAGATAGGTATTTGGGAAGTAAAGTTAAAATTTTCTTGCAGTATGTTGTAGAAATCAATAATCTAATCAGCGGAAGTATTAAGAACAAGGATGTTACAAAAGGATTCAGACAAAAAAAAAAAAAAAAAAAAAAAAAAAAAAAAAAGCTATATTGGTGCAGGCGTGGCTTTTGGTTAAGAAGCTTCCTTCTCAACCACAGTTCCGGTTTCAGTACCACTGCGTAGCACCCTGGGCAAGTGTCTTCTACTATAGCCTCGGCTCAACCAAAAGCCTTGTGAGTGGATTTGGTAGATGGAAGCTGAAAGAAGCCTGTCGTATGTACAGAATGACAGAAGTGAATAGACATACTTATAATCGTTAAAATTTATTTAAATCTAAAATTATACAGTCAGATCATTTGTTAATTGTTATATTGTGAATGTTTGATATTTAGTTTACATGTCCCATGCTGTTTTTTGTCTGAATCCTTTTGTAACATCCTTGTTCTTAATACTTCCGCTGATTAGATTATTGATTTCTACAACATACTGCAAGAAAATTTTAACTTTACTTCCCAAATACCTATCTATGATCTATGTTCTCTGGCAACACACAGGTGACGAATATTCTCTTGAGGAATTTCTTCCCGAATTTCATGCAGTAATCTAAAAAAAAAATTGCTTTGAAGATGCTTTCTTGTTCTTTTTATGAAGTGTCCTGTCCATTATGCCTCAGAGGTGTTCAATATGGTTTATACCTGGTGACTGGCTTGGCCATGGAAACTTTTTAATGCCATCTCATCCAACAAATCTTGGGTCATCTTAGCCGTGTGACAAGGAGCCCCATCAGCCATAAATAGTCTTCTTTAATCATTTCACCCCTGGAGAAGATTGGAAGAAGTCCTTTCTGCAATATGGCCATATATTTATCAGAGTTTAAGTTTCCCTTACGCTCCATCAGCTCTGATTAACCATTGCTCCAAATTGATCCCCAGACCATCACAGAACAACTGCCATGTTTCATTGTTGGTTGCAATCTTTTCCCGTCAAACTCTTGATCACAGAGTCTCCAGACCCACACATCACTGTCAGAAAATACAGCAAATCTCATTGGAGAATATGACAGTGTTACAAAATGCTAGTGGCCTCTCTATCACCTCACTGGGCCAATCTTTTTTGCACTTGATATTGCAGGTCAATGAAGTGACTTCCTTCTTGCTGTTCTTCCATAGTAACCAAGTTTGTGGAGATACCAGACTGCTGTTCTGGGACTGACATCAACGTGTTCTGCTATGTCAGAAGCATTGCAACGAGGATTATCCTCCACACTTCTCTTAACAAAGAGAAGGGTCCTGTCAGAGAGCCCTGGTCCACCTGGGCGCGAGAATGTGGACTCCTTCCTTTCTCTCTGGTGAATTGCACAATCACTCTAGTAACTGTAGGAAGCGGAATCCCTAGTTTTTCTGCAATTTTATGCTATGTCCACCTTCAGATTGACCCACAATATGACCCCTTTGAAATTAAGACAATTCCAAGTCTTCTTCTGTACATGGCCTGATTAAACAGTCACATATAGAACCTGAAGCATGAAAATGTCAATTAAAAATAAGATATAAACATTTACAAGTTAGAATAAACATAAAACGATGTTTTATGAGGTGTTTAGTTACTTCTGTCACGTTTGTGTGTGTGTGTATATATATCAGTGTGTGTATGTATGTGTATATTTATCTACGGGTGTGTGTGTTTTTCTGTTTGTTTTTGTCCACCACCACCGCTTGACAACGGGTGTTGGTATGTTTACGTCCTCGTAACTTAGCAGCTCAGCAAAACGACCGATAGAATAAAAAGAAGTAGTAGAGGATTCATTCGGCTAAAAATTCATGGCGGTGCCCCGGTATGCCCGCAGTCTAACGAATGGAACAAGACATAAAAGAAGAAAGGGAAAATTATAAGGAAACTACCGATTAAATACAAAAATATTTACGTTGTATTAACAAAATCTACTTGGGAAAAAATACGAAAATTCCCCCCAAAAGAGAAGTAACAGATGTAGTCGAAAAAGTTACTAGAGGTGTGAAACCGAAAGTCAAATATTATCAGCTCAGTTGTGCAGAAGCGAAGAGTATGACCCATGTATTTGCTTGTAAATTCATTGAGCAGAAATACTACGAAAGGTGTAATGATGCAGTGTGTTTATATCTACACTAGACTTGGCCAAAAAGTATCTTATTGGTCGTATACAGGGAACAGTACCAAACGGCTTCACCCTCAGCAGTTCAGAGGTTGGTCTTGACTATCTGAGGCTATGTTTTGCGCAGGCCATTGGGTTATGTTATAAGTGAAGGGTTCTCAAATCCCTTCACCACCCTAGCATTCGCAGTTCTTCTTCTTCTTCTTCTTCTTCTTCTTCTTCTTCTTCTTCTTCTTATTATTATTATTATTATTATTATTATTATTATTATTATTATTATTATTATTATTATTATTATTATTATTATTATTATTATTATTATTGTTCAGTAGTTTTATTTTTATAACGTGCTTTCACTTCACTACCGAGCACAGCTCTGTGCGCCTTGGGTATGTGCTGTGGTTTGCTGTGGTGCTTTTATGTTTACTGTATTGA
>NC_068987.1:57987736-57992716 GCF_001194135.2 Octopus bimaculoides | reverse complement strand
GTGAATATATTGTGCAGCTCTATCATTCCTGTTGAGATACTCTGTAGGCGCAAGCAGACTGCACATGGAGACAACATGATCGATGGTCTCATTTTGTTGTTGTTGGCATATACGACATAATGGGGAGCTGCCGTTCTTTAATATGTTGGCCTGGTAGTTCTTTGTAGGTAGGCATTATTATTATTATTATCATTATTATTATTATTATTATTATTATTATTATTATTATTATTATTATTATTATTGTTGTTGTTGTTGTTGTTGTTGTTATTGTTATTATTATTGTTGTTGTTGTTGTTGTTATTATTATTATTATTATTATTATTATTATTATTACTATTACTACAATCACTGATTTTATTACCACTTATCACTATTACTACCACCATTATCATTACTCCTACTATAATTTTCATTGCCACCACTACTATTAAAAGTACACATCTTACAACTGGGTAGGCCCAGTCGTAATCCAGCAACTGCTGTTACAAGACAAATGTGGAGTAAACAAGTAATCATGATGGTTGTAGAGTGTTACTATCGGAGAATTACAGTAGATGCAAACGTCGCATTAATCAGAGGATACAGACAACGAATGCACAGAGAATGGAAGGAGGTGGAAATGTCTGAAATTACCGAACAGAGATTATATGGTCAAGCAAGAGCAATACGAAAGGACGAGTGGTTATCAGAATTGGAGTTAGCATCTATCAAAAGAAGTATATCAGCTAATGTTGTGATAAAAAAAAAGAGGCATAATGGAAGGAATTGACTCGCAAGAGTATACTGGTATGAGTGATGAAAGAATGGAGATCAGAGATCATTTAAACGATGAAGACCAGACGATAATAAGTAGTGTTTTGGATCTATCAAATGCAGAAGAGACATAATTCCTGTATGGCTTCAAGAAAGCTGACCAATGGAAACTAAATCAAGAAACAGGTAAAGTCAATAATTTACTGAAGCACATTGAAACAAAGAATTGAAGAATGATAGCAAATTTGAAAAGTTGAAGAAGTATGGCGTTGATACGAATAGACTAAATGTTGTTATTGAAGAGCAGTGTGCGCTGAAGAGCAGCGCATACTTGTCAAGGAAGCAAAACTAACAAAGTTTCAGCAACAAATTAAACAATACCGGGAAAATCATTGTTTACAGTCAACCAAAAAAGATTTTATCAAGAAATTAATGATGATTTAGCATGCGAAAGATTATTTCCTGATTCAGATGAAAATCGACAGTTTTGAGGTGAGATATGGTGTAAGCCAATACAACACAATTCTGGGGCTGAATGGCTCTGCAGTCTGAAGCAAACAGATTCTTATACTCAGCAAGTAGCTGGATATAAGAAACTAATGTTAAGATGGAATTCGAATACTGAAGTGATGAAGAAATTGGAAAGGAAGGTTATAAATACCTTGCATACTCTGAGTTCAATGAAATCATGATCATGGAAATGAAAGAACCGCTGAGGAAGGTATATTTCTGAAGACTAAGATTGGTGGTGCGCTCAAAACTGGCTGAAAGGGATAGACTCCAAGCAGTAAAGACATGGGCGATAGCATCAGTTAGGTATGGAGGTGGAATAAAAAAAATGGTAAAAAAAGAAAGAAGATACGGAAACTATTGACATTGATGGTGTATTCCATCCCAAGAGTGACACTGATCAGAAAGAGTCAATGAGAAAGAGAATTGCAAAATTCTGTAGGATGCAATTATTCAGATTAGACGTAGGAAACCTGATATTGTGATGAGAAAAAACATGCCTGATAATTGACATAGCATATCTTGTTGACAACAGAATCGAAGAAAAAGAAGAGGAAAAGTGAAAAAACTATAATAAACTGAAGTAGGAAATATGAAGTTTGTGGGCAATGGAGTGAGTGGACGTGATAGCGATAGCGATTGGCGCTCAGCACCCAACTACCTTCGTGGCTCAAAAAGATTAGAACGAATATAAAGATAGAATACCTACTAAAATCATCACTGCATGGAACTGCAAGAGTTCTCCGCAGGGTACTTGAAACAGGATCAGTAAACAAGTTTCACTTTAGACTGCTGGCTGTGCGCAGCTGACACTTTCCATCATACCCAGCAAAATAAGCTGAGAATTTTCATGAAATAATATTGATAATTGCATAACCATAAGGTTACTAATTTGAGGAGAATCAGGACAATGGATTTGCTCGATCGCGAAGTATCAAACTAGAACTTGTTGAGTTTAGAATAAAAATAGGGAAGGTAAATACCGATAGGGTTTAAACTGGTGAATTAAGATACGTTTTTATTCATCACTGCACCAATTCCGTAGCAATAATAATCTTTTCTACTAAAGGCACAAGGCCTGAAATTTGATGGAGAGGACCAGTCGATTACGTCGCCCCCACTGTTTCACTGATACTAAATTTATCGACTCGGAAAGGCGAAATTTGAACTCAGAACGTAGCGACGGGCGAAAAACCGCAAAGCATTTAGTCCGGCGTGTTATTGATTCTGCCAGCTTGCCGCCTTAATTTCGTAGCAATAATATTAGTAGTAGTAGTGGAAGTTGTAGTAGCAGCAGTAGCAGCAACAGCAGTTGTTGTTGTTGTTGTCGTAGCAACAGCATTAATATTACTAGTAGCAAGAACTGTAGTGGTGTTAGTAGTAGTAGTAGTAGTAGTAGTAGTAGCAGTAGTAGTATGAGTTGAGGCTGAAGTTGTAGTTACAAGATAAGCGCAATATTCTCGATCTTCTGCACACAGATTTCTGTAAAGCTGTCTGAAGTGAAACCTTCAAACTGTTCAATCAAATTCAAACGGAACGTTATAAAGCATAATGGCGATAAACGATAATCCGGTTGCTGTAATAAGGATATTTGTTTTGTAAATTTTGTTATTGTTGTATTTGCGGCTGGTGTTGATAGTGTTGGAGGTGACATGCTGTGTTACTGTATCTTCTGAAATACAAGCTTCAGATATTTCAATGCTCTTTTATTGTGTGTAAGTCTGTATATGCGTTTACGTGTATGTGTTTAGTTGTATGCTTACGTATGTGTGTGTATTTTCGTGTATCTCTTTCATCTTTGATATATATATAATGAATTGGTGGGTATATTTTTGGTTATATATGTATGTATATGCCTATGAATATACGTGCATTTGTGTGTGTATATATGTGTGTATATGTAGAGGCGTGTATTTCTGTATATATATGTTTACATGTCTATATCTATATACGTGTGTATGTTAGTATCTATGTGTGTCTATGGAAATGTGACAAACTTTAGATATTTCAATATCTTATTATTTGTCTGTATATATACTTTTTTACACTTCTAGTTGTTTCAATCATTTGACTGTGACCATGCTGGGGCACCACCTTGAAGACTTTTGGCGAACAAATCGACCTCAGGACTTATTTCTAAAGCCTGGTACTTATTCTACCGGTCTCTTTTACCGAACCTAAGTTACGGGGACGTAAACACACCAACAACGGTGTAAAGCAGTAATGGTGAGGGGATACAGACACAAAGACACACATACATATACATATATAATATTAATAATAAATGGAGCAAAACGCATATAATCAATAAGGTCCTTTAATTCCTACATATGTTTCAAAAAGTATATGCACTCTACTGCAAAGAAGTAAGAGAGGCAGGTATACATATAATTTCATCATCATGGTACCATATTACAAATGCAAGACTTGCGCTGAATGCTAAGGTTATGTACGGGGAATAACACTATATAGCCAAGTTAAATGACCGTTAGAAACAAGAAAGCTAGTTTACGTGGAGCTGTTTAGGGAGAGAGGTTATGAACGCTATACTAGAGTTTAAATTAAAGGAAGACATAATGAACCACAAACAAATTTTAAAGTTAATAATAGTAATAAAAAGTTATTGTAATTGGAAGGATAAAGGGAGAGAATCCAATGAATTCTTTATATACGACTAATTATGTAAATAAACATTTATAAGGAAGGAAAATTAAAGATGGATTGTAAATATAGTTAACCATTAATGTTGTATCATATTAAGTAACGGTAATTAACCTAAATAAATGGCAATACAAGGTATAAAACTATAAAGTGATGAAATAATAAGAATAAACATGCTTACGATAACAAAATCGATAGTATATACGTAATTATATATAAATATATGTATATATATTATATATACATATACATATACATATGTGCATATATATATATGTATATATGTATACACACAAACACACACACAGTTTCCATCTACCAAATTCACTCACAAGTGTCACAAGACACTTGCCCAAGATTCCATGCAGTGAGACAGAACCCAGAACTATTTAGTTGCGCAGTAAGCTTCTTACCACATAGTCAATAATGATAATTAAGCTGAAGTGAAGACCAAATGTATAGTGCGTGTGTTTAATTGACAAAATAGGATCGTCCCCAAATATAACAGTGTGTGTATGTGTGTATAAATACATATAAATATATGTATACATAATTATGCATTAAAAACAACAACAAAAAAGAAAATGCTTTGAGAACTTTAACGTGGATAAAATCGAGAAAGTATCTACATTTTTGTCAAGCTATGTTATCTTTTTCAAACGCTTAGAAAGACGATGTAGACATCATTATTTAAAAGGAAAAATACATTACTTTAGATTAAACAACATCAATCCTCCACGATATGACATCTGCAAATTCACATGTTATTTTTACAAAAATTACATGGAATTTTGTTAAGTTGTTTTAAGCGATTGAAAGCAGTAATATATTTTGATAAAAAAAAAAAAATGCATTGTAATATCTATCCACGAATAAGTTTTCAAAACGTTTACTTTCTTTCGCTTTTTAATATAAATTTATTCGCCTGGGGTCGCTTCAGCATTTCAATATATTTTTGTATACATGTATTCGTGTCTGTGTGCGCGTATATTTATATGCGTTTATGTCCTTATCTGTGTAAATGTGTGTGTCTATATATATATATATATATAT
>NC_068987.1:57982271-57982674 GCF_001194135.2 Octopus bimaculoides | reverse complement strand
TGAGGTTCTTCGAGCGAGATCGTTGCCAGTGCCCCTGGACTGGCTCTTGTGCTGGTGACACATGAAATTTCTTCGAGCGGGATCGTTGCCGGTGCTGCTGAAATGGCTCTTGTGTGGGGTTCTGGGATTTTTCGAGCGGAATCGTTGCTGGTGCCCCTGGGCTGGCTCTTGTGCGGGTGACACATGAGGTTTCTCGAGCGAGATGAGCGTGGCCTTTGCCAGTACCGCCTGACTGGCCTTCGTGCGGGTGACACGTAAAAGCACCCACTACACTCTCTGAGTGGTTGGCTTTAGGAAGGGCATCCAGCTGTAGAAACACTGTCAAATCAGATTGGATTCTGGTGTAGCCATCTTGTTTCACCAGTCCTCAGTCAAATCGTCCATCCCATGCTAGCATGGAAAG
>NC_068987.1:57978113-57981978 GCF_001194135.2 Octopus bimaculoides | reverse complement strand
GCATGGAAGGCGGACGTTAAACGATGATGATGATGATGATGATGATATTTATGTATATACAGTGATACCGCGCAGTACGAGTTTAATTCGTTTCATTACCGAGCTCGTTTTTACGATTTACTCATTATACAGATCAGTTTTCTCATTGAAATTAACTCAAATATAATTAATCCATTCCAACCCACCAAAATCAACCAAAATAATTTTTTATGGGTTTTTAAACAGAAAAGGTGCATTTACAAGGAAATTGACATTTATAAAAATATAATAAAAGAGAATGCAAAAGAAATATATAAACTGGTTTTATCAATTTAATTACCTTAAAGATGGAACGATTTGTGCGCGAGGAAGACGATGGAGCGGGGAAGAGGAGGATTGTTGTTTGGAAGGAGAATATCCTTCCCTCAAGACTTCAGGAAGAACAATTTCTAGCGTTTTCTCTCTCTCACTTTGCTTAATTTAGGCTTTTGGGGCACACTTTTTTTACATTTCACACTCTCAGGTCATTTGATTAGAAATATATCAAGAGAAGTCAGCTTTTTCCTGCCTTTGAAAATGTTATGAAAATACGTCAGAGCAGTGTCATTAAATAAAACAGCTGTACGACCTGTAGATACTTTTAAGGATGATATTTTTTTTACATATTCAGAAGCATACTATCACTTTTCCAACACTGCCTTTATGTCACCTGTGAAGACAGCCTTCTCTGCTACACCGTCCTGCTCCAGAGAACCAATCTCTTCCACCGCATCCAAACGTTGCTGCTCCTGAAGCTGCAGGAGTTCATCTTTCGTCAACTCTTCAATGTGTTCCTCGACGATATCGTCAATGTCTCCCTCGTCAACTTCGAGGCCCATGGACTTGCCAAGAGACACTATCTCCTCGACTACAGGTGTCTAGGACACAAACTCCTCGAAGTCTCTTTCGGATGCAGTCAGGCCACAGTTCTCTCCATGCAGAATTCAGCGTTCTACTCGTTACACGATTCCGATTCCGATGAAGACGTTAAGAGAAAAATGAATGACTTAACAGTGTAATTCGTATCAAAGAAGGTTAAACCTTCTTTTAACGGCAGAAGTATTTTACCCAGGAAAATTACCCAAATATAAAAATACATCTCTTCAAAAGCTTCAAGTTTCTTTGGTTGCTAAATTAAACATAGCTAAATACGAGTATATTAATGTTTTTAGTCGATATTGAGTTGAGTAAAAGCAGATAGACAATCAAACTATCATCGCTTCTTTCATAGCTGTGAGGTATACACTTCGTCATGGTTAAGAAGTTCAGTTTGCACGACACACATACACTCTTATTCTTGTATACACGCACTCACAGAAAAACACGCAGGAAGAAACAAAGAGAGGGGAGAGAGGGAGAGAGGGAGAGAGGGAAATAGAGAGAGTGAGAGAGAGAGAGTGGAATCAAAAAAAATCAAGGATTACCAAACATATGTCATAGAAGTACAAAAGAAATAAAGCAAGCCATAAACTTCAAAAAATGTTCTTTACCAGCAATTTCGAATTTAAAGAAATATCGATTGAGAACAGCTTTACTATTGATAATTCCCATGAAACAAATTGTTTGATGCCGTTGATTTGCTGGGAACAAACTTTTCTAATACTGGTTACTTTTAAATATTCGGAGCAAAGTTAAAAGGAAGCCTTAATATGGATTTCAAATTTTGGCAAAAGGTCAGAAATTTCAGAGAAAGGGATAAGTCAATTACATTGACCCAAGTCCGCAACTGGTACTTATTTTATCGACTTCAAAAGGATGGAAGAACTCGGTGGCAATTGAACTCAGAACGTAAAGTTGAAAGAAATGCCAGTAAGCATTTTTCCGGCAGGATAACACTGCTGCCATCTCACCGCCTTAAAGGAAGCCTTAATATGAATAAATATACAATACCAGATTTACGGTAGAAGCGATAATAAAAATCCATGCTATTTGAACTTGGAGCGTAAAGCCCGAAGAAAGAATTGCCACTACGCATTTTGTCCTGCGTGCCAACTTTCTACAGTACTAATGATGAACTTTTTGCTTTTTTTTTTAGCTTAAAATTTCACCATTTTGGAAGAATGTAAAGTCGATTTAATCGATCTTCCTTATTCTAATGTTACCTATTTGATAAGCTTAGTATGAAAATGAGAGGGGAAATGGCCCTCTCAGAGAACTGAAAGAATTACATAAATGTATGTATCTTGATATTGGTTTCAAATTGTGCCATAAGGGCAGCAAATTCGGTGAAGGAGGTAAATTGATTACATCGAACCCAATTCTCAACTGGTGCATATTTTATCGAATCTGAACTGATTAAAGGCAAAGTCGACCTCAAAAAGTAGAATTCTGAGTTCAAATTTTACCGAAGTCGACTTTGTCTTTCATCCTTTTGGGATCGATGAAATAGGCGTCAGTTAAGGACTAGGATTGATGTAATCGATATATTCCCTTCCCGCAAAAGTGCTTGCCTTGTGCCAAAATTTTAGAGCGGGCAAATTCGTTACCACGCCAGGCAAACTGTTTTGCTGCATTTCATCCATCTTTACGTTCTGACTTTTAAGTTCCATCGAAGTCGACTTTTCCTTTCATCCTTTCGGTGTCAGTAAAATAAATACTAGGCAAGTACTGGGATCAATGTAATTGACACATCCTTCCCCTCAAAAACCGCTGGCCCAGTACCAAAATTTATCGCCCACAGGGGGCTAAACGTAGAGGAGACGAACAAGGACAAAGGGATTAACTCAAGTACATCGACTCCAGTGCATAACTGATAATTATTTAATCGACCCGAAAGGATGAAAGCAAAGTCGACCTCGGTGGAATTTGAACTCAGAACGTAACAGTAGACGAAACACCGGTGAGCACTTCGCCCGGTGTTCTAACGATTCTGCCAGATCGCCGCCACATCTGAAACCAATATTATAAGATATTTATTCAACATTATTCTATTTCTGCCATCGCGATGACATTAGAGTTTATGCCATGAACATACTTTGGTGCTAGATTATAAAATTGTTTTTATTTATTCACCTATTTATTGGCTTCCCTCTGTTTCGAGGTCAACGAAGTTTTGTATCACTCACCAGTAAAGATTTATGCCCGTGAGTGGCAGCCATCTGAATTGCAGTTGCTTCTACTTCATGCGGTGGAATTGAATTAAACACTACACGAGGGGAGAATGTATTTCGATACCATCGACCCCGATGCTCAACAGGTCCTTTATTTTATCGACCCTGAAATAAGAACGGTCAAAGTTAATCTCAGCGAGATTTGAGAGTAAAATATCGAAGTAATAGCTAGAAAGCATTTCATCCCATGCTTCAGCAATTCTGTCAGCTCACCCAGCTCAATCAGTTCACTCAGCTCACCACCCACTACACGGAGGAATAATTATAGGAAGATTTGAATAATACAAACATGATATATGATGACATTCAGACAGCTGTCAAAAGGTATTCTTCCTTACAGAAATTTCCATTATATTACTGACAAAATACACATATAAGTATATATTTTCCAGCATACATACATACATACATACATACATACATACATACATACAAAGAGAGATAGAGATAGATAGAAAGAGAGACAGATAGACAGACAGAGACAGAAAGTAGCTAATATAGTAGGCAAGAAGAAGGTTACGCATACTCTTAACTTCATTTGCATAAAGTAGCATTGACGGATTAATAAAAAGAAAATAGAGTAAGAAACAATACAATTATAAAAAGAGGAAAACATAATCTCTCAATATATTTATGTATAACATATATTCAACAAAATGTAGAAACCCCAAAAGATACGCAGCCACTTATAAGAAAGAATATGAAATTTCAACATATCTAGGTATTTCAAACATTCC
>NC_068987.1:57977153-57977765 GCF_001194135.2 Octopus bimaculoides | reverse complement strand
ATATATATATATATATATATATACTCATATATATATATGTATATGTATATATAAATATATGTATATATTCTTACTATATATGCAAATGCATATGTACTTATGTACATACGCACACGCACATATATACGCACATATCTAAATATATAAATAGATGTATACATTATGTATATGTATACTTATGGGTTTGTGTGTGTGTGTATACATATACATATACATATGTGGATGTGTAGGTAGATGCTTGCGGCTATGTATGTTCAAAAAGATTATTTACATCGTTAACAGCGAGATCTGGAGCGGTTATTCACATATTTATTCTTAACACGCGTGGATAAATTCAGAGGTAAAATATGTTGGTTGTTGTAGTGCATACAATAGGATGATATCTTCTTTTGCCGACGAATGCTTGTTCAACACATCCAACTCATTGGTGCACGGCATTCTAGACCACCGGTGTTTCGACATGTTAAGTCTCTTCATGCAGTGAATTCAGGAAGATAAACAGTAACACTATATTTTGCGTTTCATATATATATATATATATATATATGTATATACACACACACACACACACACACACACACACACACACACACACACACACACACACACACA
>NC_068987.1:57975572-57976425 GCF_001194135.2 Octopus bimaculoides | reverse complement strand
ACACACACACACACACACACACACACACACACACACACACACACACACACACACACACACACACACATATATATATATATATATATATAGGCATTCCTATATACGACTGGCTTCTGTCAGTTTCTGTCCATTCACAAGGTTTTAATCGGCGCGACTCCATAGTAGAAGACGGTACATAAATATGTATATATGTGCTGCTGCACACCATAATATCAAAAGTAGTGAAACAGTGCGTTGCAAGTCATAAAACAACAGGCTTTCGATCTGTATTAGAGTTGGCTAAAAGTATGCACGGAAATATTTTTCCGTCAAACATTTCAATTTCGTTTCGATAATGGGTAATATCAATCAATATAATAGCACAGTTAGCAGAATCGTTAGCACGATTTAGGTTCTGACTTCAAATTCCGCCAAAGTCGACTTCGTTTTCATCCTATAGGGGTCGATAAAAGAAGTACCAGTCAAACACTGGGGTCGATATAATCAACTTATTCCCTCGTCCGAAATTGCAAATTACTGACCTTCAGCCAAAATTTGAAATCAATATAATATCACAAGTCTCTCTCTCCTCTTCCTGCTACGATTATAAATAAGTTAGCATAGTTTTCTCCTTTATGCATGGAGATTTCTTCTTTATGAATAATACGTATATGTTTGTGCGTCTGTGACCCCACCGTCGTTTGATAACTGATGGTGGTGTGTTTACGTCCTCGTAACTTAACGGTTCGACAAAGGAAAACCGACAGAATAAATACGAGGTTTGCAAAAAGTCCTGGGGTCGATTTGTTCAACTAAAAGCGGTGCCCCACCATAGCCGCAGTGAAATGACTGAAACAAGTGAATTTATATATAT
>NC_068987.1:57971220-57972575 GCF_001194135.2 Octopus bimaculoides | reverse complement strand
ATATATATGTATGCACACAAAGACACACACACACACACATATATATATAAGTATATAATATATATATGTATACATAAAAATACAATATATATACACATACACATACGCACACACACACACACACGACACATATACGGGGGCTGAACAATAAGTATCCGGACTGATACTATAGTAACGAAGCTAAACAATCCAGAGTAAAGCCGTTTGGTAGAGATTAACCTTGAGCCCTGCAGTATATGCACACTAAGTTTAACGTTCTAGCTCAGTTCTGTAGTGTGTAACAGCGTTTTGAAGGAAGGTGTGTAGCGCGTAATCGTCGCATTGACCCTGACGAAGAAAGTTGTCATGGTGATACCTACTCAGAAGCCCACGCAAGGTTGCAGAATGTGTATGGAGAGGAGTGTATGAGCAATCAGCAGAACTGAGAAAAACATCGTAGATGTGCATGCAGCTGTGAGGAAAATCGTCGAATCACCATCTGTGAGTTATCAGAGGATGTGCAGATTAGTTATGGTTGAATTCAGTCCATTATCACTGAAGATTTGGGTATGAGGTGCGTGTCTGCAAAGTTTGTGCGAAAACTGCTTTCAGCTGACTAAACAGATACTCGGATTTCACAAAATCTCCTTGTATGTGTCGAGAACAACGAGAACTTTTCAGTTGACCAAAAAGATACTCGGGTTTCAGCTGTGCAAGATCTTGATTGTATCGAGAACGATGAAACCTTTTTGTAAACCTTGCGTAGGCTTGTAAGCAGATATCGCCAAACATTTGGCAAAATTTAATGTATATTCTCTGCTGAACTTTCTCTGTCATGTTCAATGTGACGATCACACGCTACACACCTTCCTTCCAAGCGCCTCTGTAAACAGCGGAAGTGAGCTAAAACACCAAAACTTAATGCGCATGCATAACAGAGTTTAACTGCTTTCAGCTAACCTGCTCACAAGCCTACGCTACACCTACTCGATACCTGCTCACAAGCCAACACAAAGTGGTTTTCCTCTGCATGCTTATGCTTCGTTACTATAGTAATAGTCCGGATACTTATTGATCAGACTACGTAAATATGTTGTCCATACATACACACATATATATTTACGAGGGATATTAAAAAGCTCCTGGATTGGGTAAAAGAAAATACAGTTAGACTGATTTTATTCAACTTATACCTCTTTCAGATTCTCACACTTTATGCAGCGATCCTACAGTTTTTCCAGCCTGTAAAAGAACTCGGATGGTTGGACCTCTAGCCAAGCTTTTCCTGATACAGTTAAAGCCAGGAAATTTCAGCAACCCCTAATGTATATATATATATATATATATATATATATATATATATATATATATATATA
>NC_068987.1:57962949-57971119 GCF_001194135.2 Octopus bimaculoides | reverse complement strand
TCCTATATATATATATATATATATATATATATGGGAATCAGATATATATATAGGTTTGTGTATAATATATTCATTTGACAAACTCAGCTTTTTACTTAAATTCCATTGTTCTTCATCTTTGGCAAGCTCTTTTTACTATAGCTAGGAGCTAACGGATAACTTGTGGTAAAAATATGGAAGATGGAAGAGGAGCAGATGCCAGTCAAATGTTCTTGTGCATGTGTGTGTGTGTGTGTGTGTGTGTGTGTGTGTGTGTGTCTGTGTGTGTGAGTGCATATGTACGTCAGTGTCTTTATGCCCATTTGTTCTGTGTCACAATGTGTATCCTAGATCAGATATACGATGCTGAAGTATCATTTAAATTGTCAGACGAAATAATCACGGAGTATATGTTCAGCTAAAAACCAGCAGAAGCGGCAAACCACCATTTTATATACATACATATATATATGTGTGTGTGTGTGTGTGTGTGTGTGTGTGTGTGTGTGTGTGTGTGTGTGTGTGTGTGTGAGTGTGTGTCTGTGTCTGTGTGCCATACAATGTGGTGTGTGTTTGTATGAACATGTGTGTATTGTATATACACATGTATATATGTGTGTGTTTATGTGTGTGTGTGTTTCTGTGCACATACATATATTGGTGTGTATATATGTGTATCTATGTGTGTGTTGTATGTATGTGCATGTGTCTGTATCTATATCTTACACATACAGACTCACACACACACCATATAATACACACACAAATATATTAATCTGAACGTGGAATAATTCATAAGACGGATAAAAATAATGAGCTAACAATGTTCGCCTGTTTCATATAAGTTTAATGTCTATAACTCTAATTATATCGTGCAATTAGAACCCGAGGTAACATAAGGATTAACGTTAGATGATATTTGGGGGAGTATCTCAGTATCTAGCTCAAGTAATTCTTTTATACAGTGACAGAAGCTGAAGTAGCTCATCCTTATTTCGTTAAGCTGTATACATCTTACTGCTGGACAAGTAGAGATCAGCTAATAACAATAAGCACACGCATATATGCAGACAAAGCTATAAACACCCGCGCACTTATAGTAAGTGGGTGTGAGTATGCATATATGAATGTATGCGTAGACTGTTTCTTATAGTTTTACACACACACGCACATACACACATGCACACGCGCGCGCACACACACAATCGCACGCGCACATACACACAAACGCATACACATATGCGTACACACAAATACTCACATATCACCATGCTTCTACTATTCCCTTTGTACAACTTTGTTTTTATATGGCATGTATAGAAATATTCGCCCACTTTCACAGATACAGACATATGTATGTGCACGAAGCACAAGTATAATAAGCTAAGCTTTACGCATAATCATGTCGCAAATATTCACACAATTCTACTCACGCATACACATACACAAAAACAGAAGAAAAACTCACACACATATATATGTATGTAATTTGTCTTTAACATAAGCAAATAGACAGAAGACAGAGTTTTGAGGGTACGAGTGGATTACTCGGTAACAACGATCTCGGTATCTGACAGATATATTTTATCGATCCATGTGAAATAAAGCGCAAATTTGACCTCACCTTGATTTGAACCCACAACGTAAAGAGCTGGAGCAAACACTGAAATCTATTTCGTTGAGCGGTCTGACGATTTCTTTGTGCGCACACACAGACAAACATATATATGTATGTTTGTATTATGGATGAATGGATGGATAGATGGATGGATAAATGAAAGTGACAAGTGCGGGGCTAGTAGCAGAAGGACAAAGAATGTAAAAAGTAGAAGACAGAGAGAGAAGACAAACAATTAAAATGAGAAAATAATGAAGTGAAAAAGGTGTGGAAGTGAAGAGGAAATGCGTGAAAGACTGGGGTAATGAAGGAAAGAAGTTACGAAGGAGTCTATAGTAGGTCGGTCGCGAGAATTGATAAGATGAAACAGTGTAGGCGTTCTTCTCCCTTTAGTGGCTTGAAGCAATATTTGAGATTATACTTATGCACGTGCAAGTAAGAACGTAAATCATCTCCATTTGTCTTTTTTCTACTAAACACAGTTTGCATCTTTTGCTGCAAGTTGGAGTAAGGCTTGTATTTCTTGAATAACTTCCGCTTGATTTCTTAGTTGGTAGTCTCCTACTTTAACCACCATATGCGCGTGGGTAGCTGTGTTCCGCCTCTTGTTGCTCCTGAATGATATTGTGTGGTTATGCATGTATTTTTTCAAGGAGACCTCCTTCAATTCGCTATATTGCTTTATGCTGGATGCGTTGAATTCACACACTAGTCCTGGCGTACCCTTTTCTATTGTGTAAGTTCTGGTTGGGTGTTAAGGATTTTATTTTCGTACCTGTTTGCTGCTATGGCATTGCTGCAACAAATGCGGTTCTACCAAAGATTTCCTTAATAGAGGTCACACTTTAAATACGTCCACTTACTCTTTTGACCGGTTTCTTAATCACCAAGACCGGATGGCAATGTTAAACAGTTAAAGTAGATGAGCGTCTCATTGAGATGTGGTGGTGTCTGTAAGAACTCAAATCTAATATCACATCTACGAATATCATTAACAGTTAAGCCAAAACTTTAATTCAAAACTTAGATATACAGGACAAAATAGAGACACAAGCGTATTGTAAGGCTTTTTTTATCACTATTAAGGCTCGTAAGGTTAACGTCGCCTCTAATGCTACATGATGGCTGATAAAACCTGCGAAACTGGAGGTTGCTATAGTAAGTATATAATTAGGAGTATTAATAATAAATTTATTATTTATATTGAAAATAAATCTATAAGCAAATTTGTTTATCCATATGCTTATTTATTTTTCTATCTATAACTATTTACATACGGATGCATGCATATATGCATGTATGTGTGTATGTGTGGGTGCAATATATATCTCGTGGTTGAGATAGGATGCATGAGTCAACAGTTGTTTCAGATCATTCAACATCAGATAAACTTCAGTTCTATATTTAAGAGATGAGGAATTCTGTACGTTATTTACATTATTTACATTTGACAGATATTTGTCCTCATCTTGTTTGTTGTTAACACAACCTTTCGGCTGATATACCTTCCAGCCTTCATCAGGTGTCTTGGGGAAATTTAAAACCTGGGTTCTCATTCTTAAGGTATTTTTCGATGTTGTTGTTGTTGTTGTTGTTGTTGTTGTTGTTGTTGTTGTTGTTATTATTATTATTATTATTATTATTATTATTTATTTGTTTATTTTTTAATTCAGATTATTACCTGGAATCGATCTCGGAATCTTGCCTATGGGCATATGGTGTAGTGGTTACGAGCGAGGACTACTAACCCCAAGATTGCGAGTTTGATTCCAGGCATTGACCTGGATAATAATAATAATAATAATAATAATAATAATAATAATAATAATAATAATAATAATAATAACATCGAAAAATACTTTAGGAATGAGAACCCAAGTTTGAAATTTCCCCAAGACACTCGATGAAGGCTGGAGTGTATATCAGCCGAAACGTGTTAACAACAAACAAGATGAGGACAAATATCCGTCAAATGTAAATAATCAGACAAACTTGCTCAGTTAAACCAGCAGTTGAATCAATAAGTGGTTATGAACCCCGTCTTGCGTCCCAGTATCAACAGTTCAAGGATCAGCCCTCTTAATTCAAATCCACCTGGTGGGTTTCTCTGCGCCTTCACAATGCAGATTGAACAGCTCTATTGTTTGCCATCCTTGTAAGGACAGATCAGTGAAAAGATTTACAGAGTGAAAGAGAAGTAAAGCCTTTGCAGACTACCTCTATTGTTTCATGTAATTTCTAGACTCTTTCATAATTAGTCGGAGAAATGTTGGTAATATGTGACTCAGAAATTCGCCTGTCAGATCAACATGGAACTATCAAACAGAAACCATTCAGAGGAAGGTCCGCCCCTGATTTTGATAATGAAGGTGGTTTATTTCTAGCTTCCACGAATCTAGTTCGCATCTTTGGAGTATGGTGGTGTTTATTTATCGCCTTCAGTATCTGGTCAAGGAGACAATGCAAGATATCGTTTCAAATGACTTTCGATCAGCTCCTGACGGGGTTTAAGAATCTTCTTTCAAAACAAAGTCAACAGAAGATTGGTGTTAGGTTCATGCTCAAGATGAGAAGCTTAGTTGGACTTGACAAGGCATCGTTGGGAGAGAATGGACAACGATGGATGACTACATGCTCGATGTTTGAATAAACAATCTTGCGATTACACGAAATCTTCCATCTTGTAATTGCTGCCTGGGCCTCACTGGCCTGCTGAATTAAATATGGCGACTCCTCACTTTCATTCCATAACGGCTATTTCTGAACAGTGCTGGTTTATATACTTGGACTGCTACCTAGTGCGAAACCGATTAGTAAGATCTGCCGTAACCGATATATGATACTGTACATTCCGATTAAAGTACCCACTCTTCTGACAGATATACAAGTGCATTGTTTCCTAACTTATGGACTCTTTGACTCTCACACTCATGCACATGTATATACATCTATCCACACGCACATGTATATACATCTATATATACACACACATGTATGTATGTGCGTATGTATGCATTTATGTGCATATATGTGTGTGTGTCTGTGCTTGTGTGTATATGTATGTGTGTGTTTGTGTGAGAAAGAGAGAGAGAGAGAGAGAGAGAGAGAGAGAGAGAGAGAGAGAGAGAGAGAGAGAGAGAGAGTGAGACAGACAGACAGACAGACACACACACACACACACACACACACACACACACACACGGAGAAAAAAGCAACTTTTTTTCGATATCTGTTTCATGAAATAAACGACTCTGCTCAAGTTAATTCTTTTTTTATTATAGATTTTTCATATTTTCTTCAAAGCTTTTTACAGCTGCCTTGACATAATATTTCTTCTACATTTATCCTATGTTTCCGGAGCTTCAAAGTCTCTTTTACAAGGATAGAATATATTTGGCGAATGGTTTCATTTTTATATACTAATCGAATTCCTGTAGAGGTTTCTACCAAATTTCATTTGTATGTTTGGCTTCTACACGAACATTCTCAGCTTGATTTGTTTATTGCAATTAAATTTTTAACCGTTAGGTTTTTGTGCCAATAACTATGTAATAATATTTTATTATGTCTGTGCTGTACGCGTCTGATCAAAAAGTATACGGACTGCTACTATAGTGACGAAGCTAAACTATCTAGAGTAAAGCCGTTTGGTAGTGATTAACCTCGAGCTCTGCTGTGCGTGCACACTAAGTTTTAACGTTCTAGCTCACTTCTGCCGTTTGCAACAGTATTTCGAAGGAAGGTGTGTAGCGTGTAATCGTCGCATTGGCTAAGACAGAGAAAGTTGTCATGGCGATACCTATTCAGAAGCCCGCGCAAAGTTGCAGAAAGTCTATGGAGAGGAATGTGCATGCGATTGTGAGAGGAAATCGTCGAATCACCACCCGTGAGTTATCAGACGATGTGTAGGTTAGTTATGGTTCAGTTCAGTCCATTATCACTGAAGATTTGGGTATGAGGTGCGTGTCTGCAAAGTTTGTGCCAAAACTGCTTTCGGCTGACTAAACAGATACTCGGATTTCACAAAAATCTCCTTGTATGTGTCGAAAACTTTGCGTAGGCTTGTGAGCAGGTATCGCCAAACGTCTGGCAAAATTTGATGCATATTCTCTGCTGAACATTCTCTGTCATATTCAATGTGACGATCACACGCTACACACCTTCCTTCCAAGCGCCTCTGTAAACAGTGAAAGTGAGCTAGTACGTTAAAAGTTAGTGTGCATACACAACAGAGTTTAATCTCAATCTGTGCCAAGTGGCTTTACTCTGCGTGCTTTAGCTTTGTTACTATGGCAACAGTCTGGATACTTATTGATTTGATCACGTATCGTGATATGGGTATGGCTTCCATTAAGGAGAAATTTTAAAGAGTATGCTAGTATAATCGTCTAGTATTTTTCTATCTAATATCGTGGTGTATTATATAATGTTTCGACGTTGTTCCTTGTAAAATTAAACATGAGTGCTAGCTATTAAGGATTAATTTAATATGCACATTTGATTGTAAAACTTCATGTGTAAACTTCAGTGTTCCAGGTTTTATATCGGGCATATTATTACAACGCCCATTCGAAGAATCATCATGCATTTACACCAAGGAGCAATCGCAAAACGCCAGAAAACAAAGTTTCATAGAAAAATACTAGGTATTACTATATAAAATTCTTCTCAAAAACGATTAATCATTGAAACCTTACTCATGTAACAATACAATGACAAAATTAACATATAAATAACACACGCATCAAAACATCAAAAAGTTAACACGTGGCTACAAGCATAAAACCTAACGGTGAATAATTTGAGCACAACAAGCAAATCAACTCGTGATCTTCCACGTAGAAACCCAACGGTAAAAAATAAAGAAAATAAAAACAAACTTTGGTGGAAGTCTACATGAATTTAAAGAGTACATGGCAAACGACACTGGGGACAAGTTTATCCAATTCTTGAAAATGAAAACTGGGAAATTCTGGAAGCGTTACATATGAATTATGGTATTTGATAGTTAAAAATAACTGTGAAAAAATTTAATAATACGAGAACTGAAAATAAAAGGATAAAGTTTGAGGATAGTCATGTATTTTGAAATATGTGTGCGTGTAAGTGTGGTGGTTGGTGTATACATACAGAAATACATAGTAGAGGCGCAATGGCCCAGTGGTTAGGGTAGCGGACTCGCGGTCCTAGGATCGTGGTTTGGATTTCCAGACCGGGCGTTGTGAGTGTTTATTGAGCAAAAACACCTAAAAGCTCCACGAGGCTCCGGCAGGGAATTGTGGCGAATCCTGCAGTACTCTTTCACCACAACTTTCTCTCACTCTTACTCCCTGTTTCTGTTGTGCCTGTAATTCAAAGGGTCAGCCTTGTCACACTGTGTCACGCTGAATATCCCCGAGAATTACGTTAAGGGTACACATGTCAGTGGAGTGCTCAGCCACTTGTACGTTAATTGCACGAGCAGGCTGTTCCGTTGATCAGATCTACTGGAACCCTCGACGTCGTAAGCGACGGAGTGCCAACAACAACAACAGCATAGATACATACATGGAAACTTACATACATCCATACATACGCGCACACACACACACATACACACAAACATATCTGTGTTCGCGTGCGATGTGTGTTGTGTACATAGTAATTTCGAGAGAGATTCCTGAAAGCAAAATTTAATGAGACTCCAGATCGATGTAATACACAATATTGTCATTATTCTTTAGAATACAAAATCACGAAAGTATTATTGCAAATATTTATTTGGGTGGTTTCAATCAACTGCAAAGCTGAAATACAAAATCCATGAGATCACGGGACTGCAAATCTAGCATAAGTTTACTTTGAACGAAATAATATATTATGTTCACTAGGGAAAATAGTTTAGTTGCGGTGACATTTCCAGTAGAAATGTCGCTATAGTTATCGCGTACACTAGAAAACATTTTATAGTGATCTTTTAGTGCAGACGAATACTATCTAAAAGCGAGTAGAATTTTGGTGACTATCCTTTGCTGATAATTCATAGACGTTTGTTTTTGTAATGTTAAGATTTGATGAAACAAAGACGTTTCATTTACATTGTTGGATGTTCAATATATTCTCTGGTGTGAGTTCTCTTATGTCTGTGTCTTTTGCGATATAAAACTGGAGGCTGTAAAGGTAAAGAAATATAATCTTCAGCTCATAGCATTATAACTATTTCGTCTGCTTTACCTCCTGTGTTGTCTCAGCGACCAAAAATATGACGTTAAGTCTGAAGCGAAGTTGAATTAATGTTATAAATTAAAATTGTCTCTTTGATATTTTATATGTTCTGTTACCATAGAGATGACCTATATTTGTTAACAATTCTGTAACCAAATTGAATCCCTAAAACACCATGAAATAAAACAAAATAAGATTCTTTTCAGTGCACATGTATGCATACTCATTCGTATACACTAGCATGCTTACACATACATACACACACAGGCACACAAACACACATATACATATATATATATATACGCATATATATATATATATATATACATATATATATGTATATATATATATACATATATATATGTATAT
>NC_068987.1:57961837-57962862 GCF_001194135.2 Octopus bimaculoides | reverse complement strand
ATATGCGTAAATCTAAATGTGTATCGCTAATGAAGAAAGCAGCTAATGGAAAATTAGTGATTATGTAAAAGAAAACGATTATCACAGCTTTGACTGTCTAAGAAATTCTTTTAATTTTCAATTTAAATATATATTTAACAAAATATTGTTGTTTGTTATGTTATACGCTTTAACATTTACCCACCTGATTCCTGCTATTTCTAGCATAATAAACAATTACATATAAGATGAAATACTTTTGAATTTGGTCAAGGGATAGAGATTAAGACTGATAAAATGATAAAAGAAATATTTAGTGAGTACTTTTAGACAAAATATATACAGGAAAATTAGACCTAACTTATCAGGAAAATTACACATATTGGAAATCGAATTTGTAAGTATCAGTTAAGTAGAAAGAGGACGGTGAGGATGCATAGCTTATTAGGGTGTTGAAATCGTTATTTGCCGATCGTGATTTCAATTCCTAGACCGGGTAGTGCGTTGTGTTCTTTAGTAAAACACTTCATCTCACGTCGCTCTGCGATTACTTCTACACCTGATGCGTGGTACACCATGCACCTGTTTAGACAACGTCGTTTTGATAGAGAGAGTGAGCTAATGTGAGACGCGATCACTATAAATAAATAACCTGTGCAGGTCGTTCGGCAGAAACTGAACGCTCATACGTCGTCTCCGACTAGAGTATTAGAGGGTAAATCATCATATATATATATATATACATATATATATATATATATATATATAGGTAAATTGAAATTTAGAGGTAATACTTGACAATTGTAAGCACCTGTGTATTCCAGCTAGTGGTTGCGGTAAAAGAATAAATTGTAAATCCAAAACAAAAAAATAACAACAAAACTACAAAGGATTCCGCGGTACACATGTTTCAAGCTCTACATGTGTATAATATAATATAACATAATATAATATGTGTATAATCTACAATGTAAAGCTATCCTCAGCCGCAAAATTCGTCGCAAGGTATGGAAGGTTTTCGAAGGACCGGAGAGATTATGTCCGGG
>NC_068987.1:57958524-57961520 GCF_001194135.2 Octopus bimaculoides | reverse complement strand
TATATATATATATATATATATATATATATATATATATATATATATATGTATGCATGTATGTATGTATTTATATATGTATGTATAAACAGGAAGATTGTATACGTACAGCTTAGTAATTAGTTGTATTTGTTTCGGTGTGTCACAGAGATATAGTATATGTAAACCACAGTATGTGTGTATAATGGCTAACGAATACATTTCCACAATTCTCAACCGATTTTCTCCAAACTTTACACACATATCACTTATGTCTCAAGGATTGTCATGCACTATAACATTTTGCCTAGAGCTCCCGAGTAAATGGACGTAAATGGACATAGTTGTTTTGTATGTAGGGTCTTCCATAATTTTCAAATCTTTTGATAAAAGTGAATGTTCTTTGTCTCTTTAGTTATTTCGGCTGTCCACCTGCGTGGTGATCCAATCAGGAAACAGGATTTGAAGACTGTCATTTTGTTTTCATGTAAATATATGTTTATATTAATTTAAAAGATTTATCCAAAAAATCTTATTTAGCTGTTATTGTTAGCGCAACACGTGTTATGTCTCCGGTAATATTCTTTCATGTAAAAACATTTATGTTAATTCAAAAGATTTATCCAAATTCATTGTATGTACATATTTTTTGTATGTAGGGCCTTCCATACGTTTTAATCTATATAGTTGTATATTGGCATTAGAGAATATTTTAGTGGTTATCACATTTTTTATTTATTTATTACTTATTTATACTTTGTAATTCTCTATTATTACTCTCTATATTTTTTGTTTGTGTATTGGTGTGTGTAGTTTAAGTTTTGGTTAGAGAGTATTATAAAAGTGATGATTTTGTCTAATTCGATTGTCCACCTGCGACTGTGATTAAATTGACGAGGAACACTGTTCGCGATGAATATCCAATACCAAACTATCGTAATCTCCATATTTAAACTGCATTAAACTTTGGCAAGATTACCGTTACCTATTCTGAGTTACTTGACAGGTGATGTTCCCTTTCCTCTCTTTTATTTGCTAATACATTTGTTTACCTACCAATGCGTCGTTTCACTTTAAGAATGCTTATTTACCCATCCATTGTGATATTTGGACTGTGGTCTATTGTTTCAAATACGTTTTAGCATTGTCGTTCTAGCCTTTTTTAAACAATCACACATGACGCGTCCCAAAGAATCAACCTTCAACTAAGAGTTTTCCTTCCACTAGCGAAAGCTATACGTATCTTCCAGAAAGCTCCATACCAGTTTCACTTTGTGTGCTATTCGCTGTTACTTTATGTGCAGGCTATGTGAGAAGACAGAATAAAGGGGCATTTGTTAGTTTATGATAAAATCGATAATCACTTGGTACACTAACTCATTTTCCTTTTCCAGATAATACAAGCATGTCACCTAAAAAGAGAGTAAGCATTGGCAGAAATTTTTCCACATGTAAATTATTACATATCTCTCACGTCTGCGCTCTAGAGAGTAGAGTACTAGTTCGTTCAACCTCTCCCTATAGTTCATCTGTTGGACTGTAGCAATCTTTTTAGTGTAGTGACGCTGGATTGCTCCGTTGCTAGCTTGACAAGCTCCGTTGTTAGCTTGACACTGTGTAGTGACCAGAGCTGAGAGTAGTAGTCTAGGTGGCTAAGGACAAAGGTATTCTATAGAGTCCATATGACTTCTTGATCTCTTCTCCTTAGTAGCAATCCCGCCACTTGTCTGCTCTTTGCTACCAACTAGGTAATGAGCATATGAAATGATGCATCCTTAAACACACTGATGTCCAGATCTCTCATTGTTTGTGACTCTGGGATTGCAGTAACTCCGGATCTTGTAAATTTCGGTTGTGCAGCATTTGTGACCTTATAGTAAAGTGCTTGAAGTTTTTCAGCATTAAATTGCATATTGTTTTGCTCTGCCTACTTGTATATTGCATTAAGGTCGTTCTTCAGGTTTATGACATCATTAGGATACTTTATTGCATGTGATATTTTTGTATCATCGGCGTAGCTAGTGACAGTGGTTCACTGACTGACTGTGAGGGCTATTATAGTGGTTCACTGAGTGACTCTCAGATGGCCGGTCGCTTGAGTGTTCAGGAGCAAGCTAAGATAGCAGCACGTTATGAAGTGTGTAATCCCATTGTTTTGGTACAGATATGGTGGTGTGCAGGGAAAGGTAAGCAAGCAACACTATGACTTGAGACAATAAGACGTTGTCACGCAAAGCTGATGATCATGGCTCTTTGAACGATGCAAGAAGAAATTGCCGTGCAACCACATCCCGATCACCGGAGAACGTTGCAATAATGCAGGAAATTTTTAATCGCAGCCCGCAAAAATTATCACGTCAAGCAGCTCGTGAAAGTGGACTAACCAGACGGTGTTGCATAAAGAATTGAATTTTTGTCCGTGAAAATCCCATTACGTGCAGAAGCTAAAACCTAAAGACTGTGACCGAAGAAGTTCAGAAGTTCAAAGCTCCAAGATGTCAAGATATCACTCCTTGTGATTTTTACCTGTAATGTTATACAAAAGAGTTGTACAAGACAAAACCTCGAAGATTTGGAGACACAGATTCAGGAGGTTCTCAATGGTATCCTAAATGATGTCCTTCCGAAGGTTGTTCACTCCGTCCCTGATCGTTTGAGGAAATTGGTTGACGCCACTGGTGCTTATGTTGAAATATGGAAATTTACTTTCATTTTCCCATGTAATAAAATAAATATATAATTTGTTTCAATAAATTAATAAATTTGTAAAAGGAATATGGACTTTATTACTAACGTTTAATGCCTACTTACTTTTCACCGACACTGTACATATATACATATATATAGACGAAAGAGTGGCCGTGTGGTAAGTAGGTTGCTTACCAACCACATGGTCCCAGGTTCTACGTGGCACCAGGGTCAGGTGTCTTCTACTATAGCCTCGGGCCCACCACAGCCATGGATTTGGTAGACGGAAACTGAAAGAAGCCCGTCGTATACATATATATATATATATATAT
>NC_068987.1:57955864-57958144 GCF_001194135.2 Octopus bimaculoides | reverse complement strand
TGTGACACTTATTCAGTAGCCATGATAAAACTCCGAGTTTCCGATGCCTGGGCGGTGTTCCGCTCCGACCATCTCTTCAGTTATCCAGCGACCGGAGGTTCTATTTGAAAAACCGTTATGGAAACGAAAACAAAGGGAAATAAGCAACCATAAACATAAATAAAGGGAAATTACTGTGTGGTGTCAAAACCCGTCTAAATTTGCGTATATCATATACGGTATATCATACGCGCACGTGTATGATATACCGTGTATGATATACGCAAATTTCAGTTATCGCTGGATAACTGAAGAGATGGTCGGAGCGGAACACCGCCCGGGCATCGGAAACTCGGAGTTTTATCATGGCTACTGAATAAGTGTCACATATTTTTACAGATATATATATATATATATATATATATATATATACACATATATATATGTGTGTATATATACCCACACACGTATATATACATGCGTTTGTATATCTGTATTAAGCATACAAGTAGTAGTAGTAGTAGTAGGAGGAGGAGGAGGAGGAAGAGGAATAGTGGGTATTATTGTAATGTTTATGAACAGTGGTAGGGAGTGGTTAATTTATTTTCTTGTTTTTCTTTGTTTTTTTTTTAGTATTCACTGCAAAAGTAGCAAGACTGGTGACAGCAAATGGCTTCTCCTATTGGATATATGGGCTGTCAGTAATGTATTTGTTCATTAAATAGAACATTACCCAAAATGCTGTATTGGTTGCATTAGTTAGTCAGGCCTGGCATAGAAATGGTCAATCTCTAAGGAATTGGTTTAGTTGCTACACATTTGCAAAGAAATACTGACAGTAGTCGGCCAAGCATTAAAAAGATTGTTCTGTTAGAATTACAATTTGGTGAACAGTAAAACATGGGAAATATAATGGGGAAGAAAGACAGAAGATTTATTTTAGTTCACGTAGGTTTCTATATAAATGCGACCCTTTGAACCTCTCTCTTTCTCCCTATGCACAGACACAGGCACAGACACACAGATACACAGACACACAGACACAGACACAGACACAGACACACACACACACACACACACACACACACACACACACACACACACACACACACACACACAGGCGCGCGCACACACACACACACACACACACATACACGTATGCATGCATATATATATATATTCTATTTTTAGAAATAATGAATCTCGAACTATAGATAATAGTTTGTGAATATTGGGTAGAAACATTCTTTTGAATAGCGTGCTTTCGAAATTTTATGCAAAAGCTTTTTCAACCAGATATTTACACGCTATTATTTACAGCTTTATGTATGCTTTGAGATCCACTAGTTCCAAATACGAATTGGATCTTTTATGTTTGGCTATCACTTTCCAATTCTTCAATTTCTGTTCCAATTGATTTCATATTTGGTGTAATGATATAGTTTTGTATGCTAATCATGGACATGAAATACATTTTCACCATAAGGCAATAAATAAAAAGTTAATATCATTTAAAATTTGCAAATTTTGGGTAATTTTAGCCAATCGTAAGCCACAGACACATTCATGCCTCATTCCATAGTAACAAGCCAAGCTGTTACCAAGCTGTTACCAAGCTGTTACCAAGCTGTTACCAAGCTGTTACCAAGCTATTACCAAGCTGTGACCAAGCTGTTTACTTACGCGGTCATTTTTCGCTTATTAAATGGCAGTTGTGAGATGTGCTAAAAACGATAACTAAATAGGCTTTTAATCGTCTGAATTCTTGTGCGTGGAATATAGATTCGCAAGTATTTTCTGAAAATTTCAAATAATTAAAAGGTTACAAAGTGTTACATGGCATGAGTAAAGCAGAGTTCCGTCAATATTTCATTTGTTTATTGTTGACAGCACGTGCTGTTACGCACAAAGTGAGAGCTTCCAAATTCTGTTTTCTGACAGGGTAAGAATGATAAAACTTTAACCTCTAACCTGTAAAAAAATTTTTATAGAAAAAGTTAAATATCTCCTGATATTCAACGTGGATAATTACATCAATACACCAGATTTTAAAATTTTCTCTAAACTTTGCAATTTCCATAGTTGCAGCTAACCAGAAAAGATCCAAAGAATTATTTCATATTTTCTTGACAATTTATAAAATTTATATGAGTCAAAAACAACAAGAACCTGTAGCATCTGAGTGCCTCAACTCTGCCCTTATGGATGTTTCTGTCTACGCAAATATATCTATATGCATGAGTGCTTGTACTTGTGTGTGTGTATATAAATATATATATATATATATATATATATATATAT
>NC_068987.1:57954300-57955854 GCF_001194135.2 Octopus bimaculoides | reverse complement strand
TATATATATATATATATATATATATATATATATATATGCGTGAGTGTGTATGTACATACATACATACATCATCCTTGCACATGTTCTGTTCGCTGTTGGATGAATGCCTCAGTATGTTCTCTCCACTAACAACGGTCTGATGTTTTATTCATCTATATGTGGATGCCTAAGAACTTAACAAACCTTTCATTCCAACTTCAGCATGGTCTTCAACTTGTTCTTTTTTTTCTGGATGTGGTGTCCACTCGATCAGTTTGCTATTCCATCTACTGTCTTTTCATCTAAACACATGTCCTGCAAAAGACCATTTCCGAGATTTATTTTCCAGATAATATCCATTAAACCTGTTGCCACTCTTATTCTGTTGTTCCTTCACTTACCCATCATTTTGTTAATCTTCAACATTCTCCTTTTGTATGGCTCTTTGTGTTGCTCATCATTTATTTTCAATGCTATTATTGGTAGTACATGTTTCTTAAGCATATGTAATGGTAGGCAGCACACACTCGTTGAAAAGCTTTCTTTTGAGACACATGGGAAAATTAATGCTCTTGATGTGATTCAATTTACCAACGGCTGCCCAGCCTAATTGTGTACGTCGTTCAATTTCTTTGGTGAGATTCTTATCCTTTAAGCAAATTATACTCCCAAGATAGGTGTATTGGTTTACATGCTCAATTATTTCATCATCTATTACTATATATCAAACTGTGATTAAATGGTTGGAAATTATCTTCGATTTATTAATTTTATTAATATCAATTGTGAGATATATTTATTGTTTTCTCCTTTTAGTTCTCTGAGCATATGTGCGTGTATGTGTGTGTGCACGCGTGTGTGTATATATATGTATATTACTTGTGAATTTACTATGTTAAGAATGCAAACATAAGAAAACATCGTTTCTGAAATTTAAAAAAAAATTTTGAAACGAATAACATATTATAGAACAGGGCAGGAACCCAAACAAATAAACAAACAAACCAATAATTAAGATGCTATACACTATACCACCAGAAACAATGAAAGTTAACCGTAAGAAAGTACTATTTATCAATTCAGTCAACAAGCCCCGATAACTGGTAGATATAGTAGCAATACCAAATGACATGTTGACTTCAGAATTTATTAACGGTAGTTATGCCTTAAATTAAATAAAACAAAAGAATGTACTACCCATCCTTAACATCCACCACCACCACCACCACACACACTACTATTCCCATATAACTACCATGCCATCATCTATTTTCATCACCTCCCCTTTTTCCCACTAAATACACGCAGAAATACCCACATAAATCACTTAGCCTTCATACTAATAAAAAGATATAAACATCCCTCTGTTGTACACCCATTAATGTGATATCGCATGAGGAAATGAATCCATGAAGTTGACCAACCCGATACCCACGGTTACTACGGATTGCACTGTAATCATCCCAGGAATACGGACTGTGATAATAAGAGACATGTGGTTTGTGGAAATGCGCGTAGTGATGCATTAAATGCTTATAAATTCCATCCAAAGATTATATATATATATATATATAT
>NC_068987.1:57950729-57951433 GCF_001194135.2 Octopus bimaculoides | reverse complement strand
GCAGGGGATGGTGGCGAACCCTGTTGTACTCATTCGCCACAACTTTCTCTCACTCTTACTTCCTGTTTCTGTTGTGCCTGTAATTCAAAGGGTCAGCCTTGTCACACTGTGTTACGCTGAATATCCCCGAGAACTACGTTAAGGGTACACGTGTCTGTGGAGTGCTCAGCCACTTGCACGTTAATTTCATGAGCAGGCTGTTCCGTTGATCGGATCAACTGAAACCCTCGACGTCGTAAGCGACGGAGTGCCAACAATAACAACAACAACAATGTATCATGTATGTATGTGTGTATGTATGTATGTAGCCATATGTTAACGCACAGCTACACATATATGAGCACAAGGCTATACGTAATGGGAGATACATACACATAGGTAAAAATATCACAAAGCAAGCGACTAAATTGCAGAGTCTGTGAAAAATCAAATAGATTGCTTTGAGGTGATCATTCTTGATCTGTATCTCCTGAGTCCCACGGAAGTCAACTCTCTCTTTTGTTCTTTACACTCAGCTGTAAATGGAAAACGCTTTGACAGAATGGCATTAGTCCAAGTCAGCAAGGTGGCGTCATTCGAAAGCCAGAACCATATGAGAAAACGCACTATGACCAGGTATGTATAGCAACATCCGATAGTTTAGTCGATGCAGTGATACAATAATACACACACACACACACACACACACACACACACACACACAC
>NC_068987.1:57949929-57950719 GCF_001194135.2 Octopus bimaculoides | reverse complement strand
TATATTACATTATATTATATTATATTATATTACTTGTGGATTTACTAATATAGCCATGGTGTTATGTAAAAATATAGTTATAATTAAATGCGTTTCATTTAGGATAAGTCGTTTCCAAAATAGTGGGAGTACCAACATTTATATATAAAAGCATATTATATATATATATATGTATGCTCTTATTTAGTTTTATTTTTCACTTCATCGCCAATGGAAAAACGAGTCTGTTTTTATCATAGATTCATTTACTTGAATTCTAAACAGCATCAGTAGTGAATTCGTGCATGTTTGTGTGTAAGCGTTAAATATTGGGATGTGCAGATTGGTATTCTTTGTTTTATGTATATTGCCATACGAATTGATGCATATATGTATGTATGTATGTATGTATGTATTATGTATTATGTTTGTATGTAGCATGTTTGTATGTATGTATGTATGTATGTATTATGTGTGGAGACGCAATGGCCCAGTGGTTAGGGCTGCGGAGTCGCGGTCATAGGATCGCGGTTTCGATTCCCAGACCGGGCATTGTGAGTGTTTATTGAGCGAAAACACCTAAAGCTCCACGAGGCTCCAGCAGGGGATGGTGGCGAACCCTGTTGTACTCTTTCGCCACAACTTTCTCTCACTCTTACTTCCTGTTTCTGTTGTGCCTGTAATTCAAAGGGTCAGCCTTGTCACACTGTGTTACGCTGAATATCCCCGAGAACTACGTTAAGGGTACACGTGTCTGTGGAGTGCTCAGCCACTTGCACGTTAATTTCATGAGCAGGCTGTTCCGTTGATC
>NC_068987.1:57947350-57948917 GCF_001194135.2 Octopus bimaculoides | reverse complement strand
ATAGATAGATAGATAGATAGATAGATAGATAGATAGATAGATAAATAGAGAGAGAGAGAGAGAGATAGATACATACATACATACATACATACATACATACATACATGCATATATACATATATATATATATATATATACTTATATATATATATGTATATGTTTGTGTGTCTGTGTTTGTCCCCCACCATAGCTTGACAACCGGTATTGGTGTGTTTACGTCCCCGTAACCTATAGGTTCGGCAAAAGTGACCGATAGAATAATAGAATAAATACTAGGCTTACAAAGAATAAGTCCTGGGCTCGATTTCTTGGTCTAAAGGCGGTGTTCGAGCACGGCCGCAGTCAAATGACTGAAACAGTTAGAAGAGTAATGCACACACACACACAGTCTGTTCATAAAAGTCTCCCGCAGTAAGTATTTTATTGCAAATAAATATTTATAAGATGGTATAAGACTACAAAAGATTATATTAGACTGTACAAGACTTTAAATAACTTTACAAGAGGTATTGAAAGTGTCACCCTTCATTTTCAATACGTAAGTTAACTCTTCTACACATGTTTAGAAATCCATGTTGGAAAGTCTGACGCGGTATGGACCGTATTAGGATTATGATTGCATCTTTTAGCTTATTAATGATTTTCGGGTGAATCGTGTACACTCATCCTTTACTTGCTCCCCAGGAATAAAAAGACTGGCGGTGTTAAATCAGGTGATCTTGGTGGCCAAAGTCCCTTCGAGATAATCCGTTCACCGAAAATCTTTTGATGTAGCACCATGTTGATGCGCGAAGTATGTGCTGTAGCTCCATCTTGCTGAAAGTATGCATTATTAATTCCACTTTCAGTGAGCTGGCCTGCAAATGGATAGACAATATTAGAGCAATATCTCTTGGTGTTGATGGTGCCTTCAAAAAATATCGGTCCCACAAAACGCTTTCTCGAAAATGCTATCCATACTCCAACTTATTCGGAATGCAGAGATTGCTCATGCGTCGTGTGTGGATGCTCAGTGATCCATAACCTAGTATTCTTCGAATTTATGTGTCCCGACAGATAAAACCAAGCTTCATCAGTGTAAAACCACCCACCCAGCACTTCTATGCATTTTCGGCAACAAATTTTTAGAACCAATGACAAATAATGAAGCCTTTCAGCATGATCCGTAGTATTCAATTCTTGAATGGCCAGCACTTTGTATGGAAAGAAATTTAATTACATTTTTACTGCCGTGTGAACACTTCCTAGGCTGATTTCCTTTTCCTGTGACAATTTGCGTAAGGACTTCGACGGGCTTGCCAACAGTTTATCAGAAATATTGGACAGTGTTTCGTCTGAAAGAATAGTAAGCCTATCGCTTCTTGCTGCGTCTTCCACTGAACCTGTGTTTCTAAATTTTCTTATGAAATCCCGCACAGTGTCACGATGTGGAAGAAAGTATTTGAGAAAGTTTCACTGAACTTCTCTTTCACAGTATCTGCGTATTTCTTTCCAGCTCGAAACATGCATTCAACTAGAAACGTACGTTCTTCAATGGTTAGCATGTCGACACGCTGAAGGGTACACA
>NC_068987.1:57944122-57947250 GCF_001194135.2 Octopus bimaculoides | reverse complement strand
TGACAACCGATGTTGGTGTGTTTACGTCCCCGTAACTTAGCGATTTGGCAAAACAGACCGAAAGAATAATTACTAGGCTTACAAAGTATGTCCTGGAATCGATTAGCTAGACTGAAGGTGGTGCTCCAGCATGACCGCAGTCTTGCTGCGCATGTTCTGTCCGTTGTTGCATGGCTGCAGTCACATGACTGGAGCTAATAAAAGAGATAGATAGAGAGAGAGGAAGAGAGAGAGAGAGAGAGAGAGAGAGAGAGACAGACAGACAGACAGACAGACAGACAGACAGACAAACAGACAGACAGACAGACAGACAGACAGACAGACAGACAGATAGATAGACAAACAGGCAGACAAACAAATAATTAAAAATTCGTAGTCACAGATTAGAAAACATTCAGTGAAGAAGGAAGTGCGCTTCGTTTAACGATGCTCCTCATTAACAATTATATATGACAACTTGAAGTCCCCAATTTTTAGAACTGCTGTGTAGTTCCATTTAATTATATGTATTAAATATTACATGTGCCTATCATATAAAAATAATTAAGACAGAAAGAAATGAACGCACAGCTGACATATATTACTGCACAAACATTGGGGGTGCATGGGGTGTTTGGATTGGGTAGTACCTCTAACGGGGTAACATATAATGCTCTTTGGTGTAGTTCGTCTTATCTGGTCCTCAGCTGGCACCCAACTCTTACCTGTGGCTCCTGAAAGCTGTCTGCATGCAACAACAGCCACATTCTGGGAAACAGCTTCCACAGATCGGTTACACTATGCTGAGGGTAGCCGACGCCTCTCATTCTTCGGTGAGCTAGAGCTTGTCTACATATGCATTTAAAGACTGGACCCGGTGTACTGTGTGGAGAAATTCACTGGACTGGTTCAACGGGTTAGAAGGCGGACCAACAAGCGCTGTGGAACGGGAACAAGGCACAATGAGATACGTAGGGCAATGTGGACATCCACTCTCTAATCGTCTTCGACCTACCACTGGATCATAGGAAGCGAGTGAGGTAGATAATGCTGTGCAACCCTCCCCAACTTTAATTCATGTAACGTGAAAATCAAGACAACACACCATCCCAGATCCACCTTCAGGTGTGGTAGCGATGGGCGAATGCCAAAGCAGCAGGTATGGATACACTGGAATCAGTAGTCACAAACCTACGCAAAGGCGGCTCAGGGCCTAGGGTCGCTCCCCACTGATTGAAGCAACAATGGACTTTTGTAGATCCCTGGGTGTCTGAGAAGGTCCCTCTAGGATTTCTTTGCTCACCCCCATGGCCTGTAGAAGAAGTTAGAAAAAGTGCGCTAAATAAAGCCTGCTTCACTACATGCTAGCCTGCATAGTGTGGCAGGCGGAGATGCACCAAGGCAAAAAATCGGTGACATCGCTCACTATTAGCACATGGAGTGTGCGAACGCTCATGGACAGCTCCAAAGCAAACAGATCTGAGAGAATGACATCATTTTCGCAAGAGAATTCGGCAGGTATGACATTCATATTGCGGCTCTGAGCAAGACCTGGCTTGCACACAAAGGTCAGCTGTCAAAGGTCAAAACTGGTTACACCTGGAGTGGCCGCACTAGCGACGAACATTGTGAAGCAGGAGTGGGTTTTGCGATTAGATCTGGTCTGATCAGCGAATTAATCAGCTTCCCCAAAAGAGCGAATGACCGACTGATGTCTCTGTGGCTCCCCTCAGAGGAAAGTGCTATGTCACCATCATCAGTGTCTACGTCCCACTGACTAACCCTGAGGAGGTTTGTGAACACTGACAATGAAGTCGACACATGCATCGCCAAGGGAAGCTCAGCATTCGGGCGATAACGTGAATTAGTGTGGGAGAAAAGAAGCATTAGGCTAGCCATCAAATCGAAAGTGTACCAAGCGGTTACACTACCTACACTACTGTACGCCTACGAGTCTTGGACGTTTACGAACCCGCCCGCCAAAAAGCTAAACCGTTTCTACATGAAATAGAAAGCTGTTGAAAATCTGTTGAAAGCTGTTGAGAAAGCTGTTGAGAATCACCAGGCAAGATAACGTGTCAGATACAGTGTTCCTCTCTCGATCTGATCTGCAAAGCATTTACATACTACGGTGGAGAGCCCAAGTCATGTAGGCAGGTCACCTTGACAGACGACTTAGCATCAAACTGTTTTACAGTGGACTAGCGGAATTCAAGTGCACGCAAGGTGGACAGGAAATACACTTAAAGGATACATTCAAAATCTGACCCTTGAGAAACGCAGGACAAGGCCGCCCTGCCTGGAGAAGCTGAAGCTGCACCAGTAGAGGTGCCACCTTTTACGAACAAAACAGGATTGCATAGGCACAAAGAAGACGTGTACTATCCAGGTCCAGAGCCAACTCCTTACCTTCAGTCTCAGCAGACATCCGGTGCTCGCCCTGCTGGCAGAGCCTTTTGAGCACACTTCGGACTGGTCGGCCAATACCGTGCCCTGTATTATCTCCCGTGTGATATCCTTGGACAAACATAGCAGTGAAATGTTCTTTTGATTACAAACAGAAAAAAAAAACATAAACCAAGCTATTTCTAGTAAGTAGAATCGATGCTTCTCACACATCAAGCATTTCAAGTGAATTTATGTTCGCGATATCATTTGCAAAAGAGACAAAGAAGACAATACAAAACAGTGGAATGTGCTTTTGATCAGAAACAAAACAATAATAAAAGAGTCTTACACTGTCATAAAGTAACTAATATTCGTCTGACAGATATTATTTATTTAGTTAGTTACTGAACACGGTCTTCGATTTTTTGCCAAAATAAATCAGCAAAACAATAATATGACTGTCAGTAGGTTGTGTGAATTTTAACAAGTCCTTTCGCTAACTTTAATATCATAATAACAATATCTATCTATCTATCTTTCTTTCTTTTCTTATATATATATATATATATATATATATAGAGTTATTAATATTTCTAAGTCTCTCTAAAGGAGACTACGGCAGCGGTACTGGAAATTAATAGTTATCGCCAAGCCAACATGGCAGTCCCAAAATTAGGACGAAAGCTGCCGTGAATTAGCTCCAAGAAGCCATCGCCTCTAGCTAGCTATGTGACACACGAAACCTGTGTCCTTTATAACCT
>NC_068987.1:57938817-57941872 GCF_001194135.2 Octopus bimaculoides | reverse complement strand
TATATATATATATATATATATATATATATATATATATGCATATATTACGTGTATATATTCGTTATGCAAGATTCTTGATGTGACTTCGTGTGTTGAAACAGATATTGTTGTATTTGGGGATGGTCATGTTGCCAATTTAGCCAACGAAAACATACGCAATATATATTTGGTGTTCATTTGCTTCAGTTTTATTTTATATTAATGGTATTTCGGCTAGAGTTCTTTCGTCACAATTCTGCGACCTTATCAGTGGTCCTTTGCTTTCTTTTTTTTTATTTTTATTTTGCTTCTCTACTTACTTACAATCTGCCATTTTATATTCCTCTTGTATGAGTTTTTAGTTGCGCATGCGTATATCCTTGTGTGTGCCTATATTTAGTAAGTGTGTGTGTGTAGGAATGTGTATGGTACCTGCATTATCAGTATCCCCTGTTTATTCACGTTAGTTTAATTTAGTTTTATTTATTTTATTCAATTGTTTTTATCTACTTTATCATTCCTTTCTGTTTTGTATTATTTTAATTTATTTTATTGTGTTTGTGTATATAATTATTTAATTCTATTTATTTACCCGTATATTGTATTAGTTTCATATTAATATTAGTTTATGGAGATCTTATTCTGTCATAGGTTGTGGTGTTTGCGTGTGTGTGTGGGGAGCTACTGATCCATTTTAGTTTTCTATTTAGGCAAGATTTATCTTCAATTATGTGTGTAGCTTCTGTAATTTGTGTAAGTGTTGCGTCTGTTCTATGTGTGGACAAGATTTTAACTTTTTTGTTGTTAAGTGAGCTCCCGTTTTCCCGCTCCGCGTGCTAGTATAGCACCGATGTGCTCTTCTCTTCCATAAGTTCCCTTCAATGATCATTTACCCGCTCTCCTATGCTCTGTGTTGTCTCCTCTACGTACGTCGTTGTCTTATTTCTGCACCGTCCCCTGTACATCTTATATTATATACTACATTCTTAGCTTTACTGTTTGTTTAGGGGCTGAATCTACATACAATACAGTTCCTATCAGGACAGGATGTTCTACTAAAAGGGTAAGTTCTAAAGATTAGGGTTACCTGACTTTTCTACAACCTTAATTCTTAGCTTAGGCTTGTCTAGGATCCTTCTAAAGCGGTACTCCAGTTCGCCTCTAGGGGTGGTGTCGACGAAAATGACACTCTGGTATTTGTGGCTATTATAACATGAGGTTGACCTTCCCTATTTTCTTCTTAGTTCTTTCAATGGTATTCCATTCCTATAGAATGGGGAAATTCCATTCCTATCGTTACGTATGATAGTTTCAGGTTTCCTCATGGCTCCGTTATATACTCTGATACTTTCTTTATGGTTGTATCCTGAGAACTGCATGCGGTGAATGAAGTGTTGTATGTATCTCTTTAGTTCTCTAGGGTCGCACATGCGGGACACATTTCTCATTACTCTGATGAGGTCTCCCATCAATATATTGAATTTAGCATTGTCTGCGATAGCTTAAATCCGATGGATCAGGTTTTTAGAGGCCATAGGTTTGGCATAGAGTGAATGGAGGATTTGGGTTTTATTATTCACAGATTCCAGCCAGAGTTCTGTATCTAGTATTGGTAGTCTATGGTTCGGGTATTTCGTAGGGTAGTCTATTGTGACCTTAATGCTCTGGTGGATGGAGTTAACTATTTGTTGGATGCTCTCCATACTATTAGCTTCTATTTCTATTTCAAGGGTATTCTCTTGTAGAGGTGCCTTTACAAGTATGTTGATATCATCGCCATAGCGAGAGTACATGTTCATGAGTATGGAGTTCTGTGTCAGACATTCTTTAAGCCGTCTGTCCCACAATACCAACATACGGTTGGGGTACCCAAAAGTAACTGGAAACGTTCTCTGCAGTACAAGCCCGTTGTAGTTCAGGCTTCAACCGCTAGAAGCCTCTAGATGCAACCCCTCAACGATCAGTTTGCCGATTAGCGTCGTCGTCTGAGGTCGTACTGCTACGTGGCGCGTCTTTGTTTTGCAGTGCTTCTCCCGTGTTCGTCGATTTCACGTGCTTCCGTAAAATTCTATTTTCTGCTTAGAAAACGGCAGCCGAAACAGTTGCCAAGCTTCAAACAGCTTTACAAGGCCGGTGACATAAGCAAAACACAAGTTTGCGAGAGGTTTTCACGCTTTAAGAATGGTCACTTGTCGCTTCAAGACCAATCTCATTCCGGGTAACTGTCGACCTCCTGAACGAATGAAAACATAAGGAATATTCATGAACTGATCTTGGAGGAACGTCACCAAACAATTGACGAACTTATTGATGCGACAAATATCTCCTGGAGTTCATGCCAAAGACTTTTGAGCAAGGAATTGTGAAAGAAAAGAGATGCAACAAATTTTTGCGCCTCGCTTGCTCATGGAAGGTCAAAAGCAGTCACGATTGAATGCATGATGGAAGAAGAGTTGGAAATTGATCCGGACCTTTCTTCGAAGGTTATCACTGATGACGAAAGTTGCTGCGGAGGAATTTGCAGATGTGGAAGAGGTAAAGAAAAAAGAAAAGAAAGAGGCTTTATAAGGCATCATTTCACAAGAGTTCCAGCAGTTTTGAATAGTGGAAAATACGCCTGGACCGATGCATTGCTTCAAATGGAGAATACTTTGAAGGCAATACAGGTGTAAACATGTAAAACTAAGTGAATAAAATAATATTGCAAAATTCTGGTCTCTTTTGGGTACCCTCTATTTTCTTTTTTATCTTCGATCACGCTGTTTACATGGATGTATTCGTATACGAAACGTCGCAACTTGCAGTTCTGGTTCTGAATTCTATGGAACCATGGAAAACCTATAGAGATAAACTTAAAAGCAAGAATAACGCACTGATAGAACAAAATAACACGTAGCATATATTGACTTATGAAAGTTTAATATACTTAGTAGTATATTATGCTTGCAAAACAAAATACTGTTTCTTCGCTAGCAATTAGTATATATGTATATATAGTATATGTATGTATATATATGTATATATATATATGTATATATATATATATATATATATATATATATATATATATATATAT
>NC_068987.1:57934665-57938524 GCF_001194135.2 Octopus bimaculoides | reverse complement strand
ATATACACTCATGAATATACATTATATATATGTATATATACTATATAATCATGTGGGTATATATATTTATGTACATATATATAAAGTACTCAATAGAATAGCAGATACATATGTGTATCTTTTATCACTTTTAGCACCAACATTCTTTGAATTTACAGCTCTAGAGAGAAGTTGGGCTAAATGTATATCACTTATTGCAGAACATCTGAATTAAGCAGTCTTCACAAATAATCACCACTTCTTAGTCCATGGAGAGCAAAGCGTTTTAGATGTATAGAATACGTCATTCGCTACCGACAGAGCATCATTCGAGTTGAAATAGAGCTTTATAGTAATGTGTAAACTAGAGAAGCATATTACGAAGTCACACACAAACACACATATACAGATATTGTGCATTTCCGTGTCTGTGTGTACATATACATACACGGTTGTGTTTGTATGTGTATATATATATATATATATAGGGAGAATTCACAAAAAAAGCCCAACAGACGAAGACATATGGTGTAGAAAACAAACAGAGGTATTAGTATAACGCTCGGGAATTGGAAAAGTCTTTAATGTTTCGAGTCTACGCTCTTCCACAGAAAGGAACACAGAAAGAAACAAAGTGAGAAACAAGGAGAGAAAAAAAATGTGTGTAGTGGTTAGCGATCTATCATGGCGAATGCTGGACAGAAGGGTCACACAGGAGAGCTAAGAAGAAGGGGAGATAACAAGGTAGTAGTGATCTCAAAACGAGGGTGCGCGTGTGTAAGAGAGTATGTATGTGCGTGTGAAAGAGGGCTGGTGATCTTGGCGTGTGCGTGTATGTATGTGTAGGTGTGAAAATGTGGGGAAAGGAATTGGTCAGTGCTGATGTGTGCGGGGCGGTGTGTTGTGATGTAATGTGTTGTGTAGTATGGTATAGTGTGGTGTGGTGTGATGGTGTTGGGAGGTGGAAGAGGCGAAAGTGGGGAAAACACGGGTGGGGTGTAGGTTAGAATGAGGGTGGGGTAGAGGTGGGGTAGAGGTGGGGTAGAGGTGGGGTAGAGGTGGGGTATGTGGGTAGGTAGGGGGTTGGGGGTAGAGGTGGGGAATGTGGGTAGGTAGAAGGTGGGTGTAGAGGTGGGGTATGTGCGAAAGGGTGTAAGGCATGGGATTGGGTGGGTTGGGAAGGATAGGGAAGCTGGGGTAGGAGGGTATAGGTGTGGGGTGGGCTTAGAAGAGAGGGTTGACGATGAAGGGGGAAGGGGAAGGTGGGTATGAGAGAAGAGAGAAAAAGAGAAAAAGAATAGGGGTGAAGAGAAGTAGGATTGAAGAAAATAGGGAAGGCCAGCTCATGGTGTCATAACCACAAATACCAGAGTGTCATGTTCGTCCACACCACTCCAAGACGTGAACTGGCGTACCGCTTTAGAAGGAGCCTAGACAAGCTTAAGCTAAGAATTTAGGCTGTAGAAAGGCCGGTAACCCTAACAAATCAAATTAATGGTATTCCATGACTTGCTCCTATAGAATGGTCAAATCCCATTCCTATCGTTACGTATGATAGTTTCAGGTTTCCTCATGGCTCCTTTATACTCTGATCCTTTCTCTATGGCTGTATCCTGAGAACTGTATGCAGTGAATAAAGAGTTGTACGTATCTCTTTAGCTCTCTAGTGTCGCACATGCGGGACACATTGCTCATTACTCTGATGAGGTCTGCCATCAATATATTGAATTTAACATTGTCTGCGATAGCTGAATTCCGGCGGATCAGGTATTTGAAGGTCAAAGGTTTAGCACAGTGTGAGTGGAGGATTTGGGTTTTATTATTCACAGATTTCAGCCAGAGTTCTGTACCTAGTACTGGTAGTCTATGGTGGATAGAGTTAGCTATTTGTTGGATGCTCTCCATACTATTAACTTCTATTTCTATTTCAAGGGTACTCTCTTGTGGAGGTGCCTTTACAACTATGTTGATATCATCGCCATAGCGTGAGTACATGTTCCTGAGTATAGACGTTCTTTACGCCACCTGTCCCACAATACCACCATACCATAAAAAGGTTGGCCACATCTCCAGCGATGATAACCCTGATAGCCACCCCCTTATCCTAGGTGTATATTTTGTTAAACTTAAACAGGTGACGTTTTAGGGTAACTAGTATATAGAGCAAGTCATGGAAAACCATTGAAAGGACTAAAAAGAAAATAGGGAAGGCCAACTCATAGTATGATAGCCACAAATATCAAAGGATCCTAGACAAGCTTAAGCTACGAATTAAGGTTGTAGAAAGGCCAGGTAACCCTATCAAATCCCTAATGGATAGAACCTATTCCTTTAGTAGAACCCCTGTACTGATAGGAACTGTATTGTATGTAGATTTAGCCCACAAACAAACTGTAAAGCTAGGAATGTAGTATATAGTATAAGATGTACTATGGAAGATGCAGAAGCAAGACAACATACGTAGAGGAGACAACACGGAATATAGGAGAGCGGGTAAATAATCATTGGAGGGAACTTATAGAAGAGCGGAGCACATCGGTTCTATACCAGCACGTGGAGCGGGAACACGGGAGCTCACTCAACAGCATAGAACTTAAAATCTTGTCCAAACATAGAACAGACGCAACGCTTAGACAAATTACAGAAGCTACTCTCATAATAGAAGATAAACCTAGCCTAAATAGAAAACTAGAATGGAACACTAGCACACACACCCAACACACTACAAACTATGACAGAAGATCCCCATTAGCTAATAAAATATGAAACTAGTTCAATACACAGATAAATAAATGGATTTAAATAATTATAAACATATACAAAATAAAATAATTTAAATTAAACGAATACAAAAAAGACAGAAATGAAAAAGTAACAAGATAAAAACAAATGAATAAAATAAATAGAAGTAAATTAAACGAACGTGAATAAACAGGGGATACTGACAATGCAGGCACCATACACATTCCCCCCCCCCACACACACACACTTACTAAACATAGACACATAAAGGGATATACACTTGCACAAATAAAGACGCACACAGGCATATACGCATGCGGAAATAAAGACACATATAAGAGGAATATAAAATGGCAGGTTGTTAGTAAGTTGAGATACAAAAAAAAAAAAAGAAACGAAAAAGCAAAGGGCCACTGATGAGGTCACAAAAATGTCACGAAAGAACTCTGGCCGAAATACAATTAATATAAAATGAAGCTGAAGCAAATGAACTCCAAGTGTGTAGTGCGTGTGTTTTCATTGGCGAAACTAATAGCATGACCATCTCCAAATACATCAACTTAACTAATCTGGGGGACAGAAGCAACAACGTAGTGAGGAACCGCTAGAGGGTCATCTGCCATGCTAGAAATAGAAGGTGAATATCCATCCACACAACGGCTTTAAATCATGGGGAGCATGTTTGAGAACTGAAATTCTACATGCATTATATTGTGTAGCAAAAAAGAACTAACAACAAAAACGAAAAGTGGTAAATATAAACGAAATGTTACGCGTTTGTTTTATGCGATTGATGTCTGCGTGCGTAAATATATCTACTATGTGTGTATATATATATATATATATATATATATATATATGATATGTTTGTATATATAAACACGCATACTTTACTTATTTTAGTCATTAACCTGCGCTCATGCTGGGACAACACACTGAGGGATTTTAGTCGAACGAATCGAGCCCAGTACTTACTTTATTGAAGCCAGGTACTTAAACTGTAGCACTTTCGAATTCCGTGCACTTAAACCAACCAACATCGATTGAGACGCGATTGTGAGGTACAAACATACACTTGGACTAAACTCAGATTCATGTGGTTAGAAAGCAAACTTCTTACCACGCAGCCATGCCAGAA
>NC_068987.1:57934249-57934655 GCF_001194135.2 Octopus bimaculoides | reverse complement strand
ATATATACATATATATATGTGTGCGTGTGAGTTATTATATATATATATATATATATACATGCATATATTTCTACATATGTGAAGGAAAACGGGAAGTAAGGGAAGGAATGGGATGCATACGTGTGTGTGAGTGTGTGTTTGTGAGTGTGTGTGTGTGCGTGTGATTGCACGTATGTATGTATATTCGTCAATGCTTGGTTGATGATCGATCAGTCAACATATCTCTCAATCGATTATTCCATCTGTCTATCACCCCAACTGCTGTTCTCTTTTCTTCCATTCTTTGCATTTTTTCCTGTCCTAATTCCCTCCTTCTGTCCTTCCAGCTGTGCACACACACACACACACACACACACACACACACACACAAGCACACATACACACACACACACACACACACACACAC
>NC_068987.1:57926921-57927618 GCF_001194135.2 Octopus bimaculoides | reverse complement strand
ATATATAAATGTGTCTTTATATGCATGTATATATATGTGTATATTTATAACATTTTATTTTCAGAATGATATAAAAATCTGAGCCTGTGAAAGATTTTAGAACATTTATAAATAGACGGTCTTACAGCTGTTTCCGGGATATTTTATATATCCCTTCATCGGAGACGGTGTGAGAAGATGGTTAAGCAATAGTTAATTTAGATAAGATATGAAATAGTGAGTGAAGTGGAGGAATGAAAATAGATGTGAGATATGCAGGGATATTGCATCTGTAGATCCATTATTTAGTGAGAATGGTATACATATAAGATTACAATACTTTAAGTTCCAACGGTATTTAAAATTGGTCATTCCAAGTATAGATTTTGTACACAGTGCTATTGAATCAAGGGTTTTATTTAAAGTGACCTAAAAGTAGAGAATGTATTTGTAAGGTCAAATCGAAAACAGGAAGAGATGAGTAAAGAAAAGAAAAAAGAAAAAGAAAAAAGAAAAAAGATAAGCAAGGAGAGAGATAATAAAGAGATGAAGAGAGGGAAAGTGTACTAGTTAGTGGTGAGTAAAGATAAATTGATAGTAGGAATGAATAGGTGAGGATGATATAGAAATATATGTCATGTCAAAAGATAATAGGGTAAAGAGTAAAGGAGTTTCAAATAGAAGGATATATATATATATATATATATATATATATATA
>NC_068987.1:57922961-57923568 GCF_001194135.2 Octopus bimaculoides | reverse complement strand
TATATATCACACGATTGAACGCACGCGTTAACTTTACAAGTAAGTTTTGAACTATATACATAAATATAATTAATATAGACACACACGCATGTGTGTGTGTGTGTGTGTGTGTGTGTGTGTATGTAGGCGCTGGAGTGACTGTGTGGTAAGTAGCTTGCTAACCAGCCACATGGTTCCGGATTCAATTCCATTGTGTGGCACCTTGGAAGTGTGTCTTCTACTATAGCCACGGGACCACCAAAGCCTTGTGAGTGGATTTGGGAGACGAAAACTGAAAGAAGCCCGTCGTATATATATGTATATATATGTGTGTGTGTGTTTGTGTGTATGTATATGTTTGTGTGTTTGTGTTTGTCCCCCACCCCAACATCGCTTGATAATTGATGCTGGTGCGCTTACGTCCCCGTAACCTAGTGCTTCGACAAAAGAGGTCGACAGAATAAGTACTAGGCTTACAAAGAATAAGTCCTGCAGTCAATTTGCTCAACTAAAGGCGGTGCTCCAGCATGACCGCAGTTAAATAACTGGAGCAAATTAAAGAATAAAAGAATAAAAGTATACACACACGCACCCACGGACGCACGCACACACACACACACACACACAC
>NC_068987.1:57922114-57922470 GCF_001194135.2 Octopus bimaculoides | reverse complement strand
ATATATATATGCTTGAGCAAACTTCGATTTATTTCTGTTTGTACACTGCGATAACTATATGTGATTTGTTCGATAGATATAGATGTGCATCGGGAACCTGTTAAATCTGAAAAGCGTGCACACGTAGATGCATATGCTTAACCATTATGCACCATTTCGCTTAAGGATCCAAAGATGTATCCATGCGTGTATGTATACGCACATGTATGGGCTTCTTTATGTTTGCGTATTTGTGCGTGTATGTCTGTGGTTGTGAATACATACACATACACACACATGTATAGTGAGAAATTGACATATATATATGTGTATATATATATATATATATATATATATATATATATATATATATATAT
>NC_068987.1:57921542-57922104 GCF_001194135.2 Octopus bimaculoides | reverse complement strand
CAGGTTCCCGATGCATATCTATATCTATGGAACAAATCTCATATAGTTTATCATAGTGACAAACAGAAATAAATCGAAGTTTGCACACGTATGTGTGTGTGTGTGTGTGTGTGCGTTTGTTTATGTGTGGCGTGTTTGTTCGTGTGTGTATACGCGCGCGCGCGCCGACTCCTTCTGCAGAATGCATTTCAATGCTATTTGCGTTGCTGACTAGTCACCAGGCAGTGACTGCATATATTTACTTGTATGTACACGTGTCAATGAGATCGTTTTAGTTCTTTAGTGTGTATTTGGCGTAGTGCTTAAAATGGATGTGTATGTGTGAGTTTGTGCGTCTATGTGTTTATGTATGTATGTATGTGTGTGTGTGTGTGTGTGTGTATGTGTGTGTATGTATGTGTGTGTGTGTGTGTTTGGATGGGTGCGTATGTGTATGTGTGTGTATTTGTTGGTGTATCGGTCGCAGTTCACGTTTGTTTGTATGTGTGAATGTCTGTAAGTGGAGGTGAAGTGAAAACAGATGAAAGGGGAAAAAGTGGGGAAAAGAGAAAAGGAATAAAAC
>NC_068987.1:57920319-57921120 GCF_001194135.2 Octopus bimaculoides | reverse complement strand
TTATAAAAAATGTAAAATAAATACAACAAAAATAAACGATGTAAAATAATTAAACAATATTTTTTTTTTAAATTACTCTGAGATGGAAATAGTTCGATTCAGTCCTAATCAGATATGATTGGTTCGATTTTACTTGATCTCTTTATTTTTTTATAAGGAACGAGACCAGGTGTTTCCTAAATTCAAGACTTGCTAGTTAGTTCCTTCACTGTGGGCGTTCGGAGTTTACAGAGAAACATATTTACCAAGCAGCTATGGACTTCGTTTCTTATTCTGTATATGAATCGCTTAAACAGTAGCAGTAGATGCTCGATCTAGCAAGTTCGCGCGTGTGTTAATCTTCCGTTGGACTACAAATACATAATAGCAATGACGCTTCGTCTAAAATATAAGTATTTTACACAAATCACAGACCAAATTTCCTCACAGCTAACATTTTGGTTGTTATTATCTACCTTAATGGGAATACATTTTTTATCAAGCTACACAACAGCCGAGAAAATAAATGCGGGCCAAGATACCATTCCTTTAGGTGCAGTGCTTCCTGACACCTGTCTTGGAGGTTGTAAGTGCAAAATACGACATGCGGGTACGAAAGAAGTGGATTGTTCCCGGTTGAATCTCACCAGCCTACCCAGTGGGATCGACAATCAAACAACAATACTGTAAGTCGCAGAGTTCATATCAAAATAAGCATGTAAGCAATGTAAACACTCACTCACTCACACACACAGACACAGACACAGACACACACACACACACACACACACACACACACACACACACACACACACACACACA
>NC_068987.1:57918130-57920285 GCF_001194135.2 Octopus bimaculoides | reverse complement strand
TATATACATATATATATACACGTATAAACACACACACACATGTATTTGTATATACATTAATATATATTCGACACATATATACACAAACATATAAGTATTCATTTTTATTTTGTTCATATTATTCAAATGTGTTAACAAAATGTTGTGCTTTTGGCGCGCTGCATGTCTGTGTGTGCGTGTGTGTGTGCGTGTGTGTGTGAGAGAGAGAGAGAGAGAGAGAGAGAGAAAGAAAGAATGAAAGAGAGTTAATGAGTGAGTGATTGTATGTATGCGTAGGAAATTGATGTAAAATATTTATGAAAATTACAGGAAAAAAGTTCTCAGAGTTAACATAAAAAAAGAAAACAAAGAAAACAAGAAAGACCATTGTATTCTATTAAACAGAATTGTTCGAAGAACAAATGGGAATTCTTTTATCACAGCGTTAATGGTCTATTTATTTGTTTTGTCAACTTTACGCTTCATAAAATCCTCCGTTTTGCAACGCTTCACATGCACACGTATACAAGCTTGCATACAAACATGCACTAATATTCATTCATACATATATACACACATACATCCACACGTACACACACACACACACACACACGCAAACATATATATATATATGTACACACATATACATACATATATATATACATACATGTATATATATATATATATATATATATATATATATATATATATATATATATATAAACACACACATTCTTTCATAAACCGATACATAACATTCATATCCACATAAATACATATCTATATTTATATATCACCATACACGCACACGCACATAGTCATTATATACATACATACATGCATACATGCAGACACACATTATTATATATACACATTTACATACACACACACAAACGCATTCAGACTTACAAACATTCATTCATGCATGCAAACATGTGTATGTACATACATACATATATACTTACATACGTACAGGTACACATACATACATCTATACATACGTACATGCATACAAAGACACGTGCATAGATACTTGCATAGACACATGTTTACACAGAATCATAGAACATATATACAAACAAGTAAAGATATACATATGCGTACAAACATAAGTACATGCATGCAGACTTACGTATAGCGATGCATGCCTGTAAGCATGTAACTATACAGGCATGCGTACAAATGTAAGTAATTTTGTCGCATTAAATAAATATTAAAAATTTCAAAACAAATAAAAGAAAGCATAATTTTCCGCACGATGCAAAGTGTAACGTTTGTGCACATTAAATTGAAATGTGCATGCTCTAGGTGCATGGCAACGACGTTTATTTGTAGTGTGTACAGCTGAAAGGCATCTGCATACATGTTTACTAATCATATCCAATTGTTGAAAGTACACGTAAAGAGCACTGTAATAAAAGTCTTAATATGTACATAAATATATATGTATATGTATGTGTGTGTGTATCTGTGTTTGTGTGTGTATCTGTTAGTGTGTGTGTAAAAATCTAACTATTCTCTCTCTCTCTCTCTCTCTCTCTCTCTCTCTCTATCTGTCTGTCTGTCTGTCTATTTATCGATCTATCGATGTGCTTGTCTATCGATCTGTTTTCTATCTGACACTCACACACACATATATACCGAGGAAGATAGATAGATAGATAGATAGATAGATAATGTGGCATTAAACATAAAACTAATATAACGTGAAATAATAAACCGGAGGATTGATGAATACTTTTTACTTTTACAGTCAAATGTATACGTTTTCCTTGTTAAAATGTATTAAACATACATACATACATACACATATAAATACACATATACATTGATACATATACGTATAAACACGCTCGCTTACTCACACACACACACACACACGCACACATATACCAGAGAAGAAAGAGTGAGAGAGAAAGAGAGGGAGAAAGAGAGGGAAAGGAAGGCAGATACGTCCATCCATACATACACATACATGGGTAGAAGAACACACAAAACCACACATACAAAACTTTGATATGGATACAATATAAACTCAAATATACGTGTCGTAAAATCATTATACATATATATCGGCATGTAATCCTACGCACACAAACACATGCGTGTGCGCATACATACATACATACATACAGACAGACAGACAGACATATATATACAGATAATTATACAACAG
>NC_068987.1:57916270-57917942 GCF_001194135.2 Octopus bimaculoides | reverse complement strand
TATATATATATATATATGCACAGGACCGGATTAAGACCCATAGAGGCCCTAAGCATTTAAATGCTTTTGATGCCCTGAAATATATGTAAATGGTTCAAAATGTAAACAAAATCAATTTAAAAGGTAAAGCATAATAAACCATAAGCATGAAACAAAAGTAACAGTAAGATGGAAAATAATGTCTATTTTTGTATACTTCCCCTTTATTTATATTTGAAAAGTTTTCTCCGTTTTTTTTGTTTAATTTAATTACAAAGTCTTCGATAATATCGTTAAAATTAATTTTACGTAAAACTTCTGCTTCTATACTTAGTAGAGTTAAGGCATTATGAATATTATTTTAGCAAGTTTAAAGTGATTCCTTTCGTGCCGTAAACCATTTTCATTTCTATGGTACCCCAGGCCCTTGATGTTTTAAGCACGTGCTTGTTTTGCTTAATGGTTAATCCAGCGTTGTATATATATAATACAAATAATAAATGAGTATATGCATATATACGTACAGTGTCTTAACACTGCCATAAGTTTTAAACGCAAAGTATTTTAAATAGGTAAGTGCAGACAATAAACACAGGCACACACATCATTTTGTCCACATTTTTTTTTTTTGCAACGTCCTGTGCCCAGATATGCATCTACATCTACATGTATATATAGATGCATATCTGGGTACAGGACGTTGCAAAGAAACGTGGACAAAATGATGTGTGTGCCTGTGTTTATTGTCTGCATGTACCTACTTAAAATACTTTGCGTTTAAAACTTATGGGAGTGTTAAGACAATTTTTGTTTAATATTTTGTATGTATTTATTAAAATTTCGCAAATTGTAAGAATGTCGGGGTGGCCGAGCGGTAAAGATGCTCGCTTTGCCACCATGTGATTCCTAGTTTTATTGTCCATCACAGTAACTTTGGATCTTAAGTGCTTATGGGTCTTAAAGCTGACCAATATCTTCTGAGTGGTTTTTGTGAAGGCTACGAGGAAGCCCGTTATGTTTTTGAAGTATAAATCCTTTGTTTTAGTTTTTTCCGTCATTAGACTGCAGCCACGCTAGGGTGCCACCTACAAGACTTTTTTTCGAACACATCGATTCCAGTATTTACTTTTTAAGCCTGGTACTTATTCTATTTGTTACTTTTGTCGAACCGCTAGTCTACTGAGACGTAAACACACCAATACCGGTTGTTATTAAATGACAAACATAGACACACAGTCATTCACACGTAGTTACACGAGAACGCACGCACACACACACACACACAAACGCGCGCGCGCATACACATATAGTTTACTTTTCCGCTAAGGTAAGACCAACAAAAGTACTCTGTCCTGTGAGAGACAAATATACTTTTATGTAGACTATTAGTTTAATAAACTAACAACTACTAATATTTTCTTGCTATTAAAACACGTGGTTAAACAGGCTTTTGTAATGTGTCGTGTGTCTCCAAGCAATCTCCAGGATCCGAGCACATGACGACGGGCTTCTTTCTGTCACCGTCTACCGTATCTGCTCACAAGGCTCTGGTCGAATCGAAGCTGTAGTAGACGACATCTGTCCAGGATGTCATACTGTGAGACTTAACCCGGAAGCATGTGGCTGGAAAGCGAACTTGTTATAGCAACCACTATATATATATATATATATATATATATATATATATATATAT
>NC_068987.1:57914799-57915550 GCF_001194135.2 Octopus bimaculoides | reverse complement strand
TATATATGGAAGACCAGCAGTCACCCATGCATAACACCCTCCCCTCTCCACGCTACCAAGGGAAAGGCAAAAGCCAATACAGCTTGGCACCAGTAACGTCGCAACTCATATCTAGAACTGGCAGAACACAACACACAGCACGGCCCAGGGATCGAATCCATGCCTCATGATTGATATATATATATATATATATATATATATATGCGTGTGTATGTATGCAGGTGTGTATGTATGTATCCAAACATTCATGTATGCCTATGCGTATGCATCCATATATAAATGTACGGTTGAGCGATCCATGCACGTGGGTTTATGAAAAAGCATTGTTGCGCTGCGTTTCGTTGTAGTCAAGTGTGGAACCTAACGATTTGTTTAATAAATATTGGTGACATATCTGTTGGACTGAGAGAACTTGTATGAATACTACCGAATGCAGTCTCATGAAGGAAGTATCCCAGCCTGGCTAATAGCAGTAGAAATAGTATCAAATACACGTATTTTGTTTGATGAAGTTTCTACAAAGACAGTGCGTGTTAAAGGGCGCGCGCACGCACACAATTCTCCATACCCCATACACATATATATATATAAATTAATTGTTGTTGCCACCTCGACGTGGTTGTTCCGTACAGAACCAATGTTACTATTCTTTTTATTTAACCCCAGGAGGACACCTACTCCAGCTGGTTAACGACAAAATATCTGTGTCTCTTATATTGCAAATTTTGGAGAGAACGATTCCCATCCAGCA
>NC_068987.1:57914134-57914789 GCF_001194135.2 Octopus bimaculoides | reverse complement strand
TATATATATATATATATATTAGCGCCGGTGTGACTGTGTTGTAGGAAGTTTGCTTCCCAAGCCGCACATACTTGGGTGTGGCCGTTTGCACATCCAGATCGACTAACGATTATATGTAATAATATTTTTCGCTGCATTGTATATTTGTTTCTTTTTGTATCTCATCTTTGTGATGAATCTTCGATAAGAATGAATCTGTATCCCTTAATTTGCCATAACTATATACGAACACTAAGAAGAAAACATCCAGAAATAAGATGTGCGAAACAGTTTATTTTAACGAGATACCTCTTGACATCATCCGAGGAGACACATCTACACCGAGTGATACACCTAAACCAGTTGTACAGTATCTCAACTGCGAAGGAGCGATGCTAGATGGCTTGAAACGATGGTAGTGATCCATAAAGATTCTTGTACCTTCCATCTTCCGTCTCTCATTAATTACATACCCAACAATTGTGTTGTCCTTTGAAACGCGCCTATGTATTGAATCTATTTTGTATCAAATCTAATTTTGGTTCAATATCTTTTTCTCCTCCATTTTTCTATAATTTTCTTATGTTATATTTATACCTATAAACGATATTTTTCAACTACATATGTATATATCTATGCATGTATATATATATATATATATATAAATATATGTATA
>NC_068987.1:57908077-57912656 GCF_001194135.2 Octopus bimaculoides | reverse complement strand
TTTTCAACTACATATGTATATATCTATGCATGTATATATATATATATATATATAAGTGTGTGTGTGTGTAGTATAGAAGTAACTAATTACACAACCGGTAGCGATTTACTCTAGAACTCCATGTGATCTATTTCTTACAATCTAAAATCAATATAGATACGAATGCAGTAGATTTTATACCCCTGCAGCTCCAAGACTTAGAGGATAACTGATAGATTACCTAACTGGAGGAACAAAATTTATTCAAAATTTCAATTTTTTGCATACTTCCCCGTAACACTAAAAATATGTGGTTGTGTATGTGTATATATTTTTTGTGTATATAATTGTTCATATATTTGTTTTTATCTCCTTCACACATTGAAAACCGAAGCTGGTTTGTTTACGTCTTCGTAAAGAAATCGATGAAACTATGAGCACTAGGGGTGTTTTTTTTTTCGAATATACTCACCAACTCATTGTCCCCATATATCCACCGAAGCAAATTGCTATGTTGCTTTATTACACCGTATATACAGTCATGTACCGTATATACAATCGGCCCAAGACGAAAAAATGGCTGGAATTTTAGATGTCGAATAGAAAGCCTAGCTTTAGTTTACTCTTTCTGTCCCTCTTACGTTCTGAGTGGAAATCTCGCCATAGTCAACATTACTTTTCTCGTAAGTTTTCCGCGTATCTGTCTGACTGCCATTTTTTGAATTGTACTCAGATTGTAATTCAAAATCAAATTCTGCATTGTCACTTTTTGTCATGTCGAATCGGTCTGGGAATTGCTGTAAATGTGTGTCAGCGGGAAATGCAGTTACTAGAAGATACATTTTATGAATAGGAATGCATTAGAGAAAACGTTGAGCACTGATAAATTCTCGTTATTGAGATTGAAGAGGAGTCGACCTATATTGGTGGTCTAAAACGTATGCATACAGACAGGCAAACAACCCCACACACAATCAAACATAAATGTGTGTATTAGCTAGACCAATAAACTATGGTATAATATGGAAAGTATAACTGTTACTACATATATATATATATGTGTGTGTGTGTATGTATGTATTATGTATGTATGTATATATATATATATATATATATATATATATATATATATATATATATATATATATATATATATATATATATATATATATATACATGCATACGTACACACACACACACAGTCGTATATGTGTATTACATAGAAAAATGCGAGGAGGCGAAATAATATTCTTAACATTATAAACCTGGAAAATTGCATTCAGGACAGCTTATTACATCTGGCAAAGTACAGAACAAGAAAATTTTTACTTAAAATATTGCAGCTAAGGATAAAATTTGAATATTAAAAATTATTTGATTTTAATTTACAAAGTAAATTATAATTAAAAAAAAGGCGCCATCATTTTGTTAAAATATTGACACAGTAGAATACTTAAAAAATGAGAGCCAGAAGTACTAATATAGTTAAAGTTTTATGCAAAGTAGAATAGTATATGTGGTAGGCAAAACCAAAAAATATTAATTATACTTAAATCCAATCTTTTGTCTTATATTTTTTCATGATATACTTTTATATACAAATTTATATACAAATTTGTGTTGCACTGGACCAAAACTATAAAATTCTTCATGCTCACTTCTAACGTTGAATCTAAGGTAAATATATTTTGGTTTTAGAATAAAAAAGAGTTATTTAGATCTAAACTTGATTGGTGGCATTCCTCACTGTCCTATAACTTTTCTACAAATTTTGAAGTTAACTTTTTTCTACTGCATCAAATCTCAATTTTTTTAATGCCAAAATATAGCTAGGGACCAGCCCTCTTCAAAAATCTTAATAGATCTGAATTTGGTTAAGAACTCAATTTACGTCCAGCAGTCACCCTCTTGACCCATGGCAGTACTAAGTCCTCCCTGAAGATTGTGGCCTTAAGAATATTATTCAACTACTATCGTAGTTGAATGATATATGCATATATGTAAAATTAATAGATATATATAAAATAATTATATATAACAAGGGCGCTATATCTAAAACCACCATCCTTGCTAAAGATAGGAGTCAAAACACTCCGAAGCCACAAAAATTAACATTATATTGGGTTGGTAACTAAGTTACCACCGTTTTTTTAAATTTAAAATTTTTAAAAGGTTTAATAACATGTAACAACTAATTAACCGATAATGTATTCACTCTTGTTGTTTACAACTTCTTCCCAACGTTCAACAAGATTTAGATTTTCAATAGAAAAATTGATCCAAGCAAGCTCGAAAAATTGATCCAACTAAGCTCTCAATTCTTCATCAGTATTGAAAGAAACTCCGCGCATAGCATTTGAAAGAGATCGAAAGAGGTGAAATCCGTTGGTGCCAACTCCTATCTTTAACAAAGCTGGTGGTTTTTAAAAATAAGCGCCCTTATATAGAATTCTTTTATATGTATATCTATTAATTTTGCCTATACTTTTTAGGTTGCGCCCGCTAACATTAATATCTCTCATGAGTATTAATGTTCTTTATATATTTAAAAGAAATTTGTATATATGTATGTATGTGTGTGTGTATATATATAAATATGTGTGTGTGTATATATATATTATATGATGTATATATATCATATATATGTATATATATATTATATATATAAATATGTGTGTGTGTATATATATATTATATGATGTATATATATCATATATATGTATATATATATTATATATATATATACATTCATGTATATATATGTGTGTGTGTATGTATATGTGTGTGTGTATGTGTGTGTGTATGTATGTATGTATGTATGTATGTGTTGGTTTGCAAGTTTTGTTCACCTGTGTATTTATTAAACATATCTTTAATCGGAGTATAAGCCTTTCACTCTGTTCGTTTATTACAGAAAAGAATCTTTGATAGCGTGGTGATGACTGCAGTGCTAAATTCTCTGGAGATACAATGAGACGAGCGCAATATTCTCTGGGGGGCGAACTCGGGGTGTATCACTGATATAGTAGCTCTGTTCTCAAAACTCATAAGAATGCTTGTCGGGAAGAGTTTGTGATAAAGAGACACCGTCTCTTCAAGCTCCTCACCTCATGTCTCGAAATTGTCATCAGAGACATGGTATTGATTGGAAAGGTTGCATCAATATCAACGGTGACATACTAATCCTCCTCCGATTTACAGACGACATCCAGCCTATTGTAGTCATCTCATATCGGCTACTAACCATGCTGATAGTACTGGACACTCAGAATTCAGCAGTAGGCCTTAAAATAAACAGCTTAGGAACAGAGTATATGCGGTCTCTGAAGGCCAAATGGTAGTGAAAAACAGTGAAATTCAGGAGCTGAATGACCTTTCTTTTTTAGCCCAGTCCGTGTTTCTTTCATTGAGTCAATTTTCTCGTTGTTCCTCCTCGTTTATGTTTGCATTCCATTTCCGCAAACATGGCTGTGTTTCCGAGTAATCAATCATTCTCGTTAATGTAATCGAACCACTACATTTTTCTACTCAGTGTTATATCATTTTCTCTTTTCAAACAAGACGATTTTTCTGTTCTAAGACCGACTTGTTTATTTAGTAATCCTTTCATTCAATGCTAAGGATTCTGCAAAATCCTCATTTCGATTCGAATGCTGACAATTTCATGTCATTGAATTTGTTTTAGTATGTCCATGGATCACATCCACACAATACAATTGCAAATGTCATAGATCACATTAGCCTTGGATTGTCTTTCATGGAAATAATTTTGTAGCTCTGTCTAAAACTGCATTAAAAATAATGGTCTTAAACTATATGCAAAATTGATAATCCGTCCAGAATTAGTACGATTCCAACAAGGTCGCAGCATTAAATTACAGATAATCAATGTGAGAATGATTCCTGAGAAATTTAAAGATCACTAAGGAAGCATGTATAGTAATATTTATTGATATTAAATAATGCCGTTATCTGCTTATGGGGAAAACAGTATCGTAGAGTATTAAGAAGTGGCACAAACCTCATTGTATCTAACTGGACTTCGGTGAAAAGGATACGGGAAATGTATTAGTTTTGAACTAAAACGTAGTCTTGTTCTGAATAAATTGTTTGAAAGAAGCAGTAGTTTGTAAAATGCGTCGAAGTTCGACCGGGGTTACATATTACTACGAAGATTTTCCATCAATTTCTTGAATAAGTAATTTTAGATACCCCGGAGAATTAGAATGACAGTGAAAATTCGCAAAGGAATTCTCACCAATCTAAGATTTGCCTACAACGTTGACGTGTCAACGGGAACTAAAGGTGAATCATGTAAATATCACTAGAAAACTATATATAATGTTTCATGTAAATATAATAAGGAAATTGAAATTCAGGTCAGAGTGACAGGTTATCAAAATGGGGAACAAACAAATAATGATGCCCGTGTAGATGCAGTCAAAATCAATAACAATTTGCACCGGGAATTAGTGAGACGTATATATATACTTCAGCTCCTTAATAGAAAATAAAACCGATTTGTGTGTGTGTGTATACAGTTATGCATGTAATTGCATGTGTATATATATATATATATATATATATATATATATATATA
>NC_068987.1:57906434-57907774 GCF_001194135.2 Octopus bimaculoides | reverse complement strand
TTTTCTCTAAATGGATGGCGATATTTATGGCACACATAGAACAAAAAACCGGAGGGGAAAGCATAAACAAAACAAGTCTTTAGTTAATCGGATACGATCGTTTCATGGTTAAGAGAATGAAAAATCCCTATTCCAATCCTCAGTCCGATATTCTGATAAATTTGAAAGTGTCTCTAAAAAAATTCACGGTAATCTTTGGCCATGCGACACCAAAAATCAACGATAAGAAAGGCACTTACGAATTCATCGGTTAGTGAGATTTCACTCTACATATGGTGGACTTTCCCCGTCGAAGATGAGCGAGCGTTCAGCTTTTGCCGAACGACTTGCACAAATGACTTGTTATAATGGTTAAATGTATGTGCTGCACATTAACTCACTCCTTCTATTAAATCGACGTTGCTTGAACGGATGCAGGGTATACCACGCGTCAGGTATCGGAGTGATCGCAGGGCAACGTGCGATGAAGTGTTATGCTCAAGAACACAACAGACTACATGGTCGCAAATGCAACACCCTAACCATTAGGTCCTCGCATATACATAACATACATACGCACGCGTGCACGCACACACACACACACACACACACACACACACACACACACACACACACACATACTGCACTTCATAAAATCTTATTTTCTTGATGGAGGAGAACTAAATAGTCCTCAAAACTGGTAAATGAATAATTCCGTCTTTTCTTTGAATTCTTCCAAGTTCTCTGTAAGTTCCTTTCCTCGCTCCCTGAAAGAGACTCACCGAGCATATAGAGAACAGTAGGGCTGTGTTTTAAAATCTTGTAAGAGATAATATTGCATGAGTTACTATGGGAACCCTTCCTTCTCACAAAATTCTTCAGTTCGACAGTGAAACACTAAAAGTAATCGTATTGAATATTAAAACTTGCGTAAAGCAGCGTATTAGCGATTGGGTGGAGGAGGACCAGGTAGGCCTCATATATATGACTTTCACACGTTGAACAATTTATAAGTAAAGTATGCGTGAGATTTCACCATTCCTTAGTCGTCTCTAAGGAGAGCATTCTGTTCTTAGTGCTTAGACAGTGCTTGAGCGTACATATGTGCGCATGTGGATGCGTAAATACTCTAATACAAGTATTTAGTATTGGCTTCTCACTTTAATCTCCTACAAGTTTCCGTTGCATCTAAGGATTCAATTCGGCGCATGCCCATGCATATATATGACTGCTAATTCTATTTAAATACGTGTTTATATTTATACGCTTTTGCACACGCATATGAATACATAGACAGACATATATATACGTATATATATATGTATATATATATATATATATATATATATATATATATATAT
>NC_068987.1:57903243-57906165 GCF_001194135.2 Octopus bimaculoides | reverse complement strand
ATATATATATATATATATATATATATATATATATACGCATTATGTATGTATGTATGTGAAATAATGTGCGAAAACTGCTGTGTTTCTTCATGTGCTTATTGGCAAAATGTTAAAAATCAGTTAAGAGATCAATAAAGATCAATAGTAGAAATTCTAATCATACTCTAGACATCTCTCTTGGCATTCGATGTTTTTATTATTTGTTCTAAGTCCGCCCAGATCAAAGAAACTATGATCAGAGGTAATCTAGCCAGGAACACGTCATCATTTTTTCTGAAACAATGATCATGGAGAACATCCTGGATATCGTCTGTTGATAAAAGGGTAATATGTGGTATAATGCACCGGTTTCTGTAGAATTTCTAGCAAGCCAAGAGTAGAGGATCTCTCGTTTATTTTTTGTATGTTAATTTTACCCACTATTGTATACTCTCATATATAAGTGTGTGTGTGTGTGTGTGTGTGTGTGTGTGTGTGTGTGTGTGTGTGTGTGTGTGTGTGTGTGTGTGTGTGTGTGTGTGTGTGTTTGTATGTGTGTGTATACAGAGATAGATAGATATAGATAAATACATGCGTACATACAGGGTAAGGTGAATAAACAGTCGTCTAAAGTACGCAAAAATGAAAATAACACTGACATCTCATTTCAACAGATATATCTACCAAAATTACATAGAAATATCTTGAAATATTAAAGAGTAAATTTATTCCATAAAATCGCCATTGGCTGAAACCGTGGCCTCCAGACAACTTCGGAATCTCCTGCAATTCTTCTGGACGGTCTCCTTGTTTAAGTTGGTGAATACTGACATAAACCTTGCCTTCAGTAACCTTGCCTCCTTGTAACATCTTTGGTGTTACAAGGAGTTTTGTTGGTGTCTTGCTCAACTGCGCCCCACATATAATAATCAAGGTGATTGCAATCTGGGGAGTTAGGTAGCCAGACGTTAGAGGGGATGTGATCGCAGAAATTTTCTGACAGCCATGACTGGGTTCTCCAGCTTGTGTGGCATGGTGCAGAGTCCTGTTACCAGACACAGAGTGTTCCAGCAGCCACCCTCTTGACCCATGGCAGTACTACGTCCTCCAGGCACTTGATGTAGGCCTCCGTGTTGAGTTTAAGACCGTGTGGGAAGATAAATGGAAGCATAACGTTGCATAATGTTGACTGGATGTTTGATTTTTATCGCACTCGATATATGTCCTCAGATTGCACTGCCCTCAGATTGACACCCAAACACTCTGAAGTGTTAGTAGTAGTGCTTCGGGTGCGAATGCTAAGCAGGACAGCATGTCGTTTCCAAATTTCTGGCAGAGTGAATCGCGTCATTATACAGTTTTTCTCATAGACAGTACCCAACTGACCCTATTGCACTGTGCAGTCGACAAAATCAAGAAAAAAACAATGCATAGGCGCAAAATTAAGAATATAAAATGGTCACAATTTACCCGTCGTACCGTGTACATGCATAGCTATATAAACATGCATACTTATGTATGTATATATATATATATATATATATATATATATACACACACCAAAAAGAAAATTATATGTGTGTGTGTGTGTGTGTGTGTGTGCGTGTGCGTGTGTGCACATACAAATGCATGTGTGCTTGTGTGTGTATGTTTGTCTATGTCTGTTTTTATGTTAGGTATTATATAAAATCGATTTAACATTAAACTCAAGGGTTACTCAGTAATTTTTATTGGGTAGATATTTATTCATTCTTACATGCTCTCTGTCATCAATCAGGCAGTCAGATAACAAGGAAGACGAAAGCTTGAAATCACAGCCAAAGTTTTCTTTATAATATATAAATATATATGTGTGTGTGTGTGTGTGTGTGTGTGTGTGTGTGTGTGTGTGTGTGTGTGTATAATATATATACATACACAAATACAGACACACACACACACATACACACATATATATATGTGTGTATGTATGTCTATATTCATATATATATATATGTATATATATTGTAATATATATGTGTATATGTGTGTGTGTTGTGTGTGTGTGTGGATATATATTGTATCTTGCGCAGTAGTTATAATTGATTTCATTATTATATATTTGTCCATTAGTTAATTATTTAACCTATCAACTAACAGATTATTTGATTAATCGTTCATTGAGTTAATCAATAATTTTGGTTTGTCCAAATCCTTTCGTTGCCATCCGTGAATTCATCATTAATAAACCTTCACTACTCCTGGTCTGCTTCAGGTCTGTCTGTCTCTTATTTTGCAGCGTTAGCATACCGGACAAATGCTTAGCGGAATTTCTTCTGGCCCTACGTTCTGAGTTCAAATACCGCCGTGGTCAACTTCGCCTCTTCGTCCTTTTGTGGTTGATAAAATAAAATTAATAATGGGTCAGAATTTCGCAATAGAATCGAATCACTTGATCCTGGTTTTGTTCCTGCTACGAGGTATATTGGATCAATATAATTTTCTGTAGCATAAGCTTTACCCACACTTTGTAAGAGATAATAAGTATGCAGGACACATTAAGAACCCCGTTGGGTGCATGGAACCTAAATTCAGTACGTGTAGCTTTGACACTTATCATCATACCTGAAGAGTACAGGTGTCTTATTTATATCTATATATGTATTTACATGCATAATGCAAATACACTCATACTCGGGCATACATACATACATACATACACGTATATGTATGTACTTCTCCTTTGATTGATAGTTTACAAAACTAATTACCCTATGTTTATGGGGGATATCTTTTAATTTTTATCTTTTAGTTGTTTCAATCAGGAGACTGCGACCACGCTGAGGCACCGACTTAAAGGATTAAAACAAAAAAAATAATAGTCCAAAGAATAGCTCCCAATACATTTTTTAAAGCCTGGTACTTATTCTATTGATATCTTTCACCGAATTGCTAAGTTATGTG
>NC_068987.1:57900656-57902887 GCF_001194135.2 Octopus bimaculoides | reverse complement strand
ATATATATATATATATATATATATATATATATATATATATATACAATGATCTTTCAATTTCCGTCAACCAAATGCATTCACAAAGATTTGATCGGCCCGAGGGTATAGTAAAAGACACTTGCCCAAGGTACCATGTAGTGGAGCTGAATCCGGAACAATGCAAACTTCTTGCCACACTGCCACGTCTTATAAAGCTTGAACTGAATAAGCACCTCCGATCGGCTATAGAAGCTTTTCACAAACCTTGGCATCTTTAGCAAGTGTTTTCGACTATAACCTCGGGCTATAGTAGAAGATACTTGCAGGTTATATAAGTTTAAGGGGGAGCTATTGTATCCGAAAAATAATGAAAAACCTACAGAGTTGACACAAAAGATAAGATTGTATTTTAATACATAATACAATCTTGGTGACATATTTTGTGTGAAATTTAAAGGAGATAAATTTCAAAATATTATTCTAATGTCTTATAATATTTGAGATATGTTACTTACATTTGCAAGTAAAATGTAACGTTTGTAATAAATACAGCTAAACAATTACACATTCTAAGTTAAGGTTTAAGCTTGTTACATTCACTCACTTTCTCTCTCTCTCTCATACACACACAGAGGTTTTACATAAATGTATGTATATGTGTGTACGTGCGTACATTTATCTAAGTATAATATGTATATAAATTTGTATTTTAATATCATTTATATATAATAATAAATTTAATTAGTTCATATAAATTTATTTGTAGCATGAAAAATGTAAATTATTGCTTAGAGATATAGAATAAGGTTTCTTCCTGTCTCATACAAAATTTTAGTAAAATATAGATAACTTAATTTTCTCAACAGCAGGATATTCATTAAATATTTATTTTAGTACAACGTTAATTACAACACGCGTTCATATCAGCAACTGTTTGAAACAGGTAGAATCTAACTTCAACAACGATGCATTTTGTTAAATCATATATAACAATAATTAATACAATTATATATGAATTAAAAATAACACAATAAATCTAACATTTTATTTTCAAACAAGAATAGCAAATTTCATAATACTCTAACATAATATATTCTAATCCGTATGAATTCACATATAGAAAAAAAAAGGGAATTTTTTATGTTATGTATCGCATTATAAATCGTATATTCAACATATATTTGTTCTTCATTTTCTTTTCTCGCTGTTACATAAATTCTAACTACCACAGAAACATCCTCTCATTGTTATTCTGCCCTAAATAGCAAATATTCAAAGAAAAGTTGAGATTGAAAAATCAACAAAAATGTATGTATGTATGTATGTATGTAATGTTAATTAACAGGTGATGGATTCAGTCTGGGTCTCATCAGGTACATTGATAAAGATGTCTCACTACTGATTTTTAGTGTCGGCTGACTTGTTATATGTCCATCAAGTTACCCTAACTGCCAATGCGGAGTTCCTGAAGTAAATCCAACAGAAGTGTACCAGGACTGCGGACGACAACAGGTAGCCTAAACTGAGCCGGTGCTCCAACTAAACATTTAAACACTAATCAACTTATAATTATTTGTCCAAATTATTTATTTTATATATATATATATATATGTGTGTGTGTGTGTGTGTTTGTGTGTACATATATACATACAGACATACACACACACGCACATATTTATATATATACACATATATATATAAATATATATATATATATATATATATATCGTATTGTATTATGTTATATATATCATACGTATATATTATATGTTATGTCCACAAGCGTGCACACACGCACGCACGCACACACAAACACACACACACATGTATGCCGGCGAATTGGCACAATCGGTAAAACATCCGCCATTGCTTCTTTGCTAATTCTTCGCCCTAATTACAAATTCCACTGATGTCAACTTTGTTTTACAAACTTTCTGGATGGTAGAATAGCAGAACTGTTGTAATGACGGGTTGGAACTTTTACAGTATTTACTCTGGATCTTAGCGTTTTGAGTTCAATCCTGAAATGTAACTCTTGTAACTTAATCCGTTGCCCGTTATAACATTACTACCAGGTATCTGCCGTATCGTAAGCGGGATAGACTTTTTACAATCACATCTCCAGTCAGTTTGAAAATACTGTTTTCCTCTTGCATGTCTGTGTCGGAGGCCATGTACAGAACATGGATACAGCATTCCATTCTGTCTAAAGGGTTATATATATATATATATATATATATATATATATATAT
>NC_068987.1:57897827-57900453 GCF_001194135.2 Octopus bimaculoides | reverse complement strand
GACTTGTTTATTTAGTAATCCTTTCATTCAATGCTAAGGATTCTGCAAAATCCTCATTTCGATTCGAATGCTGACAATTTCATGTCATTGAATTTGTTTTAGTATGTCCATGGATCACATCCACACAATACAATTGCAAATGTCATAGATCACATTAGCCTTGGATTGTCTTTCATGGAAATAATTTTGTAGCTTTTGATCGTACTGTAATAAGACAATAGTTCTGTCTAAAACTGCATTAAAAATAATGGTCTAAAACTATATGCAAAATTGATAATCCGTCCAGAATTAGTACGATTCCAACAAGGTCGCAGCATTAAATTACAGATAATCAATGTGAGAATGATTCCTGAAGAATTTAGAGATCCAACCCGTCATTACAACAGTATATTATATATATCGTATTGTATTATGTTATATATATCATACGTATATATTATATGTTATGTCCACAAGCTACTTCCTTCTCTTTCCTAAGAATAGTTGATAGTCAAACTGTTCGTGTTTTGTTAGAAGATGACAACCGGTAGGATAGAACAATGGCTGAGGCTTCAGTCTCACGCACATCTATTCCTTTGAGAAATATTTTTGCAATTATTCTCCTGAATTGTGAAGTAAGTAATCCATTAGACTACAAATATCTAGCACAATTAAGATTCCCTGAGAGGGAAATAGCATTCAACGATGACATATCATTCTGCATTTGTTGGTATTCAAGATCGAGTTGTCTCAAATGGAGGGGAGGAGACCAGCAAGTTTGGCTTACCTGAAACTCATCGAAATGAGAGGAATAATTTGATCATAAACGTTTTGCGATGAACTTCATATGATGTTGATTCATTAACAAGATTCCTTGAAGAAATTGTCCCGAAACTTTTGCCAGACCAACAACTTGCATATACAACAATCATCGACCAGGTGACACATAAGAGATGAGGATTATAATTTTTAGACGCACCAGTAGGAAATGGAAAATCTTTTGCTACAAATTTAGTGCTAGCCAAAGTCCGGCAGGAAAAGGAAATAGTCTTATCTGTAGCGAGCTCTGGAATTGCTGAGACTTTACTCCCAGGGGTTTGAAAAGCTCACACAGCATTCGATCTAACTTCAAATGATGAACCTGTCTGCAATATTAGTAAAAGTTCCTCTTTAGCTCAAGCTCTCATGAAATGTTCTTTGATCATATGGGGCGAAGCTAATGTCCCATAAGAAATGAATAGAATCTGTTAACAGGATTTACGCAATTCCAATTGTTTATGCAACATATGACAGTAGTACTTTCAAAAGATTTCAGATAAACTTTGCCAGTGATTCCCAGGGGAATAAAGGCGGATGAATTGAAACCATGCTTGAGATCTTCTATTTTATGGAAACATATCAGTGTTAAATCTTTCTACAAATATGAGGGCACATTTGCAAGGGGATCATCTTTCGGAACAATTTAACCATACTATTTTGGAACTTGGAGAAGGAAGGCTAGATATCAATCATGAAGGTGACTTGAATCAATTAAAAATCTGCACCTTGGTCAGCTCGGTTGAGGAACTTATTGAAAAGAATTTTCCAGTATAATTTCAAATTACACAAATGCTGCTTGGTTGTGCGAAAGAGCAATCACGGCCCCAAAGAACGTTACTGTGAATAATTTAAATGAAACACTCGAGAAACATTTACCAGTAAACGAACATACTTACAAATCTATAGAATCTGTTGTGGATGAATCGGAAATAGTCTATTACCCGGTTGAGTTCTCAAAGTCACTGCAACTACCAGGAGTTCCTCCTATTGCCTTCCATTGAAAATAGGCGCTCCAATCATGCTTGTGTGCAACCTTTCTGCGCAACAATGGCACAAGAATTGTCAAGAAAAAATTGAGAAATGTCATACAGGTCACAAGAATTTCTGGCTGTGGAAAAGGGAAGATATTTTTATTCCGCGCTTACCTATAATATTTTGCAATATGCCCGTCTGTCTTTTACGATGTGTATTAATAAGTTCCAAGATAAGACTTTTAAAGTTGCTGGTTTGCAATTAGAAGAAAACTGTTTCTCACTCGTCACAACATATGTTGGGACAACCAGAGTGGGGACCAAGAACAATCTTTTCATTTTTCCTCATACTGGTAAAACCCGAAACATTGTCTATAAGGAGGTTTTAACCATGGGATCAACGAACTAAGATTTGCAGAATGATTAATACCTATGAATTGATATCGTCAACGTCATAGTATATTCCTCTAAGAAAAAAATTTGTATGTTTGTTTGTTTGTTGTAACACTCAGATTCAATAAATTATAGTACATATGTATTTAGTTTTCCTCGAACTCTTATTTACTCATCTTATACTAGACTGAAATACTATAGATCATAGATCAGAAGTTTATATGCATGCACGATAATATTGGCCCAAAAGAACAAAAACCACCTCTATTGTCTACATGAAAGTTAACAACCATTTCTTATATATGTTCAATACAATCAAAGTGAAAAAGTTTCAGTATTCAAAGTACAATTTCGACAGCTTTTTTCAACCTAATAAATGTCAGGCGTTTCTGCTAGTACATACATACATACATACATACATACATACATATATACATATGCACTATATATATATATAAATAAAT
>NC_068987.1:57895614-57897265 GCF_001194135.2 Octopus bimaculoides | reverse complement strand
ATATATATATATGTATATATATATGTATTTATGTATTTGTGTGTATGTATGTATATATAAATCTCTGTTGATTCACCGAGAAGCAATAAATTACAGAACTCAAGAATCTCAGCTTAGAGTAATTTTTTTTAGTACATTATAACAGAAGAAGCGATAGCTTCATAATTAAAATATTCCCAGTTAAATGTGATAACTCATTCAGCTGGTAACCGTAGCTTGTTTATCTTTAAAATATCTGTTGCTTGAACATGTTTTATGAAAGATATAAAAAAACCCATTTGTATGTATGTTGCTTTAAAAGAATAGCTTATGAACCACAAGTGCAAAAGCAGATGTTTCAAAGTCAAGTTTTCATTTCTTTTCTGACTGTTCTGTCAATAATCCAAACGTCTCAAACTTTATAGAAGTGAGGTGTCTCTAATAACATTCCTCACGAAATTAGATTGTTGTTGAAGCAATATTGTAAACTGGAGTACCCGAGCCCTCAATAATGAAGAAGTTAACGCGAAAATAAGAAAACAAGCAAATTATATTTATCGGTCCCAAAATACTATACTGACATGTTTCACTGCAGGATTTCATTAAAGACAACATCCTTTGTTGAGGAAGCACTAAAACACCTTGGTCCTCTGAATTTTCACTCTATATTTCCAAAGTGTTCCTAACCTTAACTCTAACCCAGATCAGGTCATTTCACAATGTAAACTTTATATACTGCAGCAGACTGTACGTAAAAGTAGCATCGAAATTTCTTATGGATGTTGTCATGTTGGGCGTATCATCTGAGTTTATCAGCATTAAAACATTGAAGATAGCAGAATGATCTTCTGATACGACAAAATAAACAGATCAATACCAGCAAGTAAATGGAAACCTTGTTTGAAAATTGGAGAGAAAGATTTTTATTGGTATTAGTGGGAAAAAAATCAAATCAAACTCAAGTGTCATTGTCCATTAGTATGGCAGCAACGTACTTCAAAAGAACTGTTTGGACTGCAATAATGACGAAGAAATATCATAGATTTTGCGATGCGCGGAAAATTGTCAAAATATGTGGATATTCAAACATTTATTAAGCATTAAGAAAGCATAATGAATTTCCAAATACAAATGACAAAGAAAACAACTAATTAGAGGCGCTGTTTCAGTAAGAAAGTAGTAAGAAAGCTGTTGGATAATTTAGAAAACTTCCAATTGTTTTATTAAGCATTATGAACCAAATACAGGAAATAAACAAAACAACTTTTACTCGTGTCAAATGATGCAGAAAGTAAATCTTGCAAAGGGGAACAAATTCACCAGGTTCAAACGCTTAAGCGTTACTTATACAGAAATAGTATATAAGCAAAGATAACTAGCAAATTACGTATAGTGATAATAGCTTAAAAAACAAAATATGTGAGTGAGTGAATCTGTATATGTGTGTGCATTTTGCGTGCAGCTGCGTATAGAAATATATACTTCCATACATATACCTACGCATGTAGACACACACAAGTATATTTATCTATCTATCTATCTATTTATTTATTTACCAATCTATTTATCTTTGTACATACACGCAGACACATATACATACAAACACACACATACACACACATAAACACACAAACACACACACACACACACACATTTTATATATATATATATA
>NC_068987.1:57889511-57895604 GCF_001194135.2 Octopus bimaculoides | reverse complement strand
ATATACAGATATATATGTATATATGAAAAACCGGACTAAACAATTAATATGTGACGGTGCATTGGTATATCACGTTGAATCTTCTGCATAGAGTTTGCAGCGGGCAGTCGGTCCCAGATCTGCAGTTGCAACTATCTGTTCTAGGACATTAAATAACTCCAATAGCTACTATATCGGATCAACCACTCAACCCTCAAACTTTTAACGCATAACTCACCACAATTGCTTAACAAACACAACGAAACCTTCACAAAGTGTGAACACAAATTCTTCCGCACTTATAAATTTTTCTATAAATCCAAATGCAAACTAACCCCACCTACACACATTAACCCTCACATACATATCTCTATGATCGTTAATACATGCCCTTGTATATCTCTTCTATCAACTTTAGCATCTTACAAGATAACTGTTAATTCTTTAATTTATTTTAAAACCTTAACCTAATGAATCCCATAATATTTAGTTGTAACTCTTATTCTTAAATAATTTTACATTCAACTGGTCTTTCCATTCACGACTACCTACACACTCATACCCCCATAACTAAAATTATTTCTAGAGTCACTGACCTTAGCTATAAAACGGACACAAGCACATACTATTAGATTTCCTCTCCAACGCCTACAAGCTAGAAGAATAGCACAGGCACATACTATTCTCTTTGAAACCCTTTCATTTTACTTTATTTTGTATTTTTTTACGTTATCTTCATTTACCTAATTCTCTCTCATTTACCCTTATATATTTATTTATCTTCTTGTTTATTTTTGTACATTATATTTTCATATAACTTATTTTATCCTTCGTACCAATCCTTGCTTTCTTCCTTCACTTTCTGTACCTCCTGCTTCCCTACCAATAACTTCCTCCTTCTCTTTATTATTTCTCGTTATCCCGTAATAACCCCCTCCGCTACCATTCTCTTACGAACGGTCGCGTTTACCTCTGGATATTTACTCTATTAAGGCTATAACCATACATGAATTTACACAGAGTTGCACTTAAGGACTCATGGACTAACATCCACACTATTGGAAAGTTGAACTGTGAACTTTTATGCTTCTATTTCCTTCTTTTTTTTCATTTCTTTATTCCTTTTCTCCTGTACTCTATATCATCATTTCATTAATCTATACCCTTCACGCTTTCCCTATTTATCTCCAATTACGGGATATCCCATACTTTGGGATATCCAAGAAACAACTGTAAAACTTAGAATTTTTCCAATAATAATAACGTATACAACTGGAGATGTTTGTCTTGCTTTAACGTTTGTTGTCCTCTTTAACAATTATCTATTTTCTATCTATCTATCTATCTATCTATCTATTTATCTGTCTATCTACGATGGCTGATCAATAGGTATCCGGACTGTTACCATAGTAACGAAGCTAAAGTACGCAGAGTGAAGTTGCTTGGCACATATTCACCTTGAATTCTGCTGTGCATACGCATTAAGTGTTTCGATTCTAGCTCACTTCCGCTGTTTACAGCAGTGCTTGAAAGGAAGGTGTGCAGCGTGTGATCGTCGCATTGAACATGACAGAAAACGTTCAGCAGAGAAGCTGTATCAAATTTTGCCACAAGCTTGGTGGTATCTTCTTACAGGCCTACGCAAAGTTCTCGACACAATCAAGCACATTCTGTGAAACTGAAACCCGAGTCTCTTCTTGGTTAGTTGACAGCTTTTTTGGCACAAACTTGGCAGACACGCGTCTCATACACAAATTTTCAGTGATAATGTATTTAACTGAACCGTAACTAATCTGAACATCCTCTAATAACCCACAGATAGTTATTCGACGATTTCCCCTTACAGCTGCACGCACATCTGTGATGTTTTTCTCAGTACTGCTGGTTGCGGGTTTCCCAGAACGTTCGTTAATATCCACATTTTTTCGGCCATCTTGGAAACGTCTGAACCATACGTACGCTTGTGTGCGGCTCATACACTCCTCTCCATACACTTTCTGCAATTTTGCGTAGGACTCTGAGCAGGTATCGCCATGACAACTTTCTCTGTCATGGTCAATGCGGCGATCACACGCTACACACCTTCCTTCTAAGCAATGCTGTAAGCAGTAGAAGTAAGCTCAAATGTTAAACTGAGTCTGCATGCACAGCGGAGTTCCAGATCAATCTTATGTATGTGGGTACTCGGCGTGCTTTAGCTTCGTTACTATGGCAACTTATTGATCAGACCTCGTTTAAAATTTATTTACGAAAAGCGTTTCGAATATACAAATAAATCTCCAATTTCATTATGCCGGCCAGTCTAATGACGCAGGGTGGGGAACCAATTTTGGGGGTTGCATCGAGCTGTATCGATATAATGTAGGTTAAATATGGTAATAATGACAATGATCCTAGGATGAAATTTATAAACATTTAATGCATCACTACGCGCGTTTGCACAAATTGTATGTCTCTTAAGATCACATCCCTCTTGTAAACACCCATTAATGTTATATCACCTGAAGAAATGAATCCATGAAGATGATCTTCCCGATGCCCACAGATACTATGGACTACACTGTAATCTTCCCAGGACTACGAGCTGTGATCTTAAGTGACATGTAATTTGTGGAAACCTGCATAGCGATGCATTAAATGTTTATAAATTCCATTCAAGGATTAAACTCACACACACCCTCATACGCACAGATACACACACGCATGTATGTATAGACATACATATATATGTGTGTATGTATGTGTGAGTGATTGCGCGCGCGCGTGTGTGTGAGAATGTAGTGAGTACTTCGAATGTCCGAGGATACAGACGTATTTTCGCGTCCACGAATCTTTAAGTATCAGAAGGTACAAAGCAACTTCTCACTTAATACACGCACACACACAAACACACAAATACGCACGCACACAGATACACACACACTCACATACACATATGTATGTATGTATGTATGCGGGTACTCTGATAGGCTTAGTTACGTAAAAAACAGTGGAAGTAAATGAAAAGGAAAAAATATTTGATGATACAACCTAGTATTTAGCCTAACGCTAACAACTAATATAGTCAGAAAATTTTTTAATTTAATGAATCTCCATTTTCCGCCAGGGCATAAATATAGAAAAATATTAAATTTTGAGGTTAGCTATTCAGCTTGAAAAAAATTCGAGTCTTATATCAGAGGTTATAATGTCACTAGGCTAAATAGAAGAGACATGCAAACAGCTAGCCGACAAACACTATGGAACAAAAGAATTGGAGAGGATTGTTGACTAGAGGTACCTGGCAAAGCGGATAGTATACAGTACAAAGGTTGAATCAAACATATACTGGGGCAACGGAACTCACTTTGAAAACTATTATTACAAGCATAAATATTCATTTATTAACTTCCACAGAAAATGTGCTAAGGCTTTGTCGAAATTTATATGGTTTTTGCGTGAGACAAATCCTCATGAATTCATTGTACAAAATGTGCAACATTACTGGAACGGGAGCTTAAACAAAAGAACGTAAGGATAAGCATTTCCTTCAAATTTTCATTTCAGATTTCAAAAATTATTCTGGACTGTGTATATTCCAAAGAAAACCAGACTCGGTTACCAGCTGATGAATTAGAAACGAACAACTCCAAGTATTAGAAATTGGATCCATTCAGTTATAATGTATTAGAAAATACTCTGCTTTTGCATTGAGTCCTGTAATTCATCGCTTCTTGTGAATCAAGTGATTTATATGTAAGTATATGTATAGAGAAAGAGAGAGGGGGATAGAGAGGAGGAGACTGGGGGAGAGAGTGTGATAGATAGATAGAGAGAGAGAGAGAGAGAGAGAGAGAGAGAGAGAGAAAGTGATGTAAATACATGTATCTGATTTTCTAATGATTTTACCAATCTAGCAGAATGTAAAGTATATATATATATATTGATAACTGGAAGGTAATCGTAAATTGTAATTGACTCTTGTCTATTTCTCCATCCCTTTTTATTGCATGTTAAGTTATTAATTTCTTGAATTACTGTACGATTGTGAAAATCACATCTACGCGTACAACGCCTATATCTGACATGAAGCATGGCACAAGAGAAAATGTAAATATTTTCTTATTGACATATATCAGTTTTTCCTACGTTGGCTTTAAATACTTGATTCCAGTTTATCTAGACAGCTGACTGTTTTCCAAATTTTCTCACTGGTTGTCTTGTCGAACACAAGACTGCAGCGATGTCCTAATGTCCATTTGAAATATTGAATACTTATAGCAAGTCCTATAATATCTAGAGAAACCCAGTTAAATATTTCTTCTTCATTTGCAGCTGCACAAACAGAGGAAACCCAGTCGTGTCGCGTCCCTGCCTTACCCATGCTGTTACTAAATAGGCTTCAAAATATCTGAAGTTAATGATTCAATAACACTGCATTCAATACATAAACACTATGTAAAATTATTCTCACTTAAAATTAGTACGAACTATGCTGCGATAGATACCATGAAAGAAACTCTCATCTAGGCTTGTTCATATCACTAGCTGGGAGATAGATCCCCACCAAGTCCAGCATTGAGACCACTATGTCACGTGATTTCCACCTTCCTTGGTCTTGTCGGCGATGGACGCTCGACTGCTAAAGATAACAGCGACTCACCTGTGGTAGCAACTATGTTAATTATGATGTATGAGTATATATGTACACACATCCATAGTGGATATACATACATAGTAGACATACATATGGTGGCTCTTCTGTCGTAAATGACTGACGGTGGATCGGCAATTTCTTGCAGAACAACCGCTGAAAGGTTGATTTGTTTATAGTAAGCAAGACCTTCTGATGTACTTTAGCTCACTTCCTCGACCAAATCGATATTGCCTCTACGGGTGCAAGATGTACGATTCCCCAAAATGTCGTAGTGATCGTGAGCAACCTGAAATGAAGTGTTTTGCTCAAGAGCACAAAAGCACAGCTCGATCTTAGCATCAAAGCCACAATGTTGCGATGTTGAGGGCAAATCGTAAATCACTAGGTCACGTGCCTTCACATAAATATACATGCATATTCCGAAGGCTATGCATTTGCAATCCAAGAACAAGAGATTGCTATGAAGTGCCTAGTAAACAAAAAGACAGTGAAGCCCTGGGAGCTGCAAGATGCAACCGAAAATGTAAGTTATGTCATATTTCTGTGGAAGACATTATCCATGTTATTAGCAGATGTCCAAAAATGTCATCTAGGTATGACCTCCCAATACGATACGACGTTGATGCAAGAACAATATACAGTACCATTCGGAAAAATTACTGTCGTGAAATCAATATAGAGAATCTCATTGTTAGTGAATACATACACAACCTTCAATACAAGGAATACTTGTGGAATGGTCCCATCAGAATATTTGTCAAGTGTTACCATAACAGGCTAAACATTGTTGTTTGGGAACAAGAAAGAGTATATATCGTCATGTAGACTAGCTGACCTGCTGATGTGAATATCTTTTTAAAAATCAAAAGAAAGATGCTAATTATCGATAACTGCTTCGAAACCTCCCGTTTCGATATCCAGATTACATAATTCACATTTATACAAATAATGATTGATGCACTTGGTTTTGTGAGTATAAACCTAAGAGACAATTTGGATGAACTTTGATTTTCAGAAAAAGAAATCAACCAACTAACTCGCACGTTACGAATGCTATCTGTATGTGGAACAGTAAAAATGTGCAAGACTCCACTCAAGCTTAAAATATAACATTAGTTTTGTTATTTGCATTCCAACGATGGTGCATTGTCAGTTTGTTAGGAACAATCTTCTTTTTCAGTAGAAGAATTCAAATAATTAAAAACAGAAAAGAACATACATTGTTGGCAGAGATTACGTACGGTAACTGTAAAGTGGAGGTATCTGATATGAACATAACGGAACACATACACTTTCTGATAATTTGTCACTTCTTGCTTTACATGTTCATCGTTTTCTACATTACTATCATCTGCTGACTTGCAGAATTTCTTTCTTCCTAATATACTTGCTTAAATATGATCAATAATTTATACCTGTACAAATCTATGCAATTTCTCTCTCTCTCTCTCTCTCTCTCTCTCTCTCTCTCTCTCTCT
>NC_068987.1:57888515-57889411 GCF_001194135.2 Octopus bimaculoides | reverse complement strand
TGCCAGCGGGGTAGGTCTGGGGAATTCTTCTTTTTGTTGTTCGTCTTTTTTGTCAATAATTTTTTTGTTTGGGGTGGGGAGTCCGGGGTATTGCCTTTTTTTCTTTTGTGAGACACCGTTGTGAAATGTATTTCTTTTCCGTTCACTAGGTTCTCCTCCTCCTCTTTTTCGTTCTTATTTTGTTTTACGTTCTTTATTTTTTCCTCCTTTTGGGTTTCAGGGATTTTTTTCCCCCTGTATTTTCTTTAGTTGATGTAGTGTCCGTTTCATGTTTTTCTGTGTTTATCACAGCGCTTTGGGGAGGGGTATCCGCCATTTTTTGTGTGCAGGCTGAACGAACGTGGCCCTTCTTCCCGCATTTAAAACATCTAGGCCTACGTCCCTCTACCGATACACGCACGGTACGCCCCTCCCCCACGAAGAGTCTATCCGGTAAATTTTCAAGGACAGCGTTATCTGCTTGAAGGACCATTTCGAAACTTTGGCCCTTCCAATTTGTAGCTTCTTTCCGCTTCATACTCAAGATTGAGAGCTTCCCCCCTACGTCATAAAGTATTGCGGTTGCTACCCAATATACATCGTATCCTTCGGGAATTTCTTCGACTGTTATTTTCGCCGTTCTACGGCCCAAATACGTAGGCAGCAGCAGTATTTGGTCATTTTTTAAGTGTCTGTGTTGACACCTCCCTCGCTACGTCTTCCGACTCGAAGTGTGCTTCTATTGTTGCACTTTTCACTCCTCGGCAGACGTAGCGAATTTTCTTCCAAATTGGTGCCAAGCACCGCTCAACTATTTCATTTTTAGCTTCCATGATTTTTTTCTCCTTCAAGTTGTACACCTTGTAGATCACGGTTTTTTTTTATTGCTTCGATGGTCTCAGGGGGCGGTACCAACT